>NC_141876.1:439744472-439895987 GCF_056163025.1 Triticum urartu | reverse complement strand
CATTGATATTGAATGATCCGGGTGCAGATGTAGTGCCTAGAAACCTAGGTAGCCTTGGCATTGGCTTCTGAACATGAGGTCTGTGCTCGACATGATAGTCAAATTGGGGACCAGCAGCAGGTGCAGGAACAAGAAGAGGCCATTTGACAGTGATAAGTTGGCCATAGTTGTATGCTTGCTCGATAGTATGTGACCTTGGTGGCGGAACAGGAGCAGTGGTATCAACAGAGGCGTCAAGCTGCACATCTGTTGCAGGTGCATCATTGGCTTCATTGGCTTCTGGCATAGTGTTTGGTGCAGGCTCCACATTGTCTTCAGCCATGACCACGTCATTGGCTTCAGTGGTGTTAGTGGTGGCAGCCTCAGGATTCTCAACCTCCACTTGAGGAGCTGGAGGGTCGGGCACCGACACGTTCACTTCAGGAACATCTTCTTTAGTGATGGGGGGAGTAGGGACACGTTCTTCTGCTTGTTTTTCTTTGGCTGATGCAGCCGGATTGTCTTCAGCAACTTTAGCTTCAGACTCGGAGACATTCCCAGTAGGAGTGGCTTCTGGGAACACCTGACGTGCAATAGATTAGTGGTGCACTTCTCCTTCTGGAACGCTCGAAAGAGGGACTTGGGGCCTTGGTCCTTTGCAAAGCCTGCGTAACGCTGGCGACGCCTGTGGAGTTGGAGTTGGCCGGGCCTCAAAGTCATCATCTTCTTCTTGCATTGATGGGCTGACTTGTTGTTGGGGAGTACTCAGGGTGTCTTGTTGTTGTGGGTGATCAGCCCATGATGCATCCTGAGCAATTGGCGTCAGAGGACGACCAATGCTGATGAGTTCGCTGTTCGTGAGAACAGGTGATGATACCAAGTTGTGCTCGATCTAAGGAAGATCTACATCATCTTCAACATTGTCATGGTGACCAATGTCTTCAGCAGCGGTGGGGTCAACTGCTGGAATGTCTTCAGCTTCAGGAGCCTCTGTGAAAGTAGGCTCATGAACTACCATCCGTCGTTCTTGATGCGAAGAGTCAAGACGAGCAACCGAGATGGGCTCGACAACAAGGGGCTCTGTGGGAGCAGCCCGATCTTACTTGGTTTTGCACTTCTTGGAGGGAACGACATCAGAAGCTTCAGGATTTTTCCTCTTTCTAGCTTCAGCCTCGGCAGCCTTTGTCTTCATCAGTTCTGAAACGGTTGACTTGACCTTTGGCTTCAAGACGGACATGCTGCTTGGGAAGACAATGCGAGGTTCTTCCCACCTTGAAGGTGCAGATTTGTCAGTCGATGGCTTCTTCTTCTTTGCAGCCATTCTGGGGTCGATGCCAGGATGCCCAAGAGCCTTGCGCTTCTCAGCTTCATTGTAGTCTTGCACGCACTTGTCAGCCAGACTCTTCATGCATTCACGAGAACCTTTAGCTTCTTCTCGTTTCTTAAGAAAAGCTTCCTTGAGCTCGTGCAACATAACCTTGAAGTTTTTGACATATTGCACGCTGAGCTTTGCCATGTGCTTCTTGAACTGAGCTTTCTCATAGTCGATCTTTTGCTTCAGTTCAACGATGCGCTGAGCTAGAGCTAGCTCAGAAGCAATGGCGCCAGTGAAAGAGACGTTGAGGCCAATTGGAAGTTGCAGATCATCAAAGCCGAGATTGGGGGTTTCAAACCACTCATCAATGAAGTTGTGGATGATTGCCACGTCAAAGAGAGGCAAATCATTGAAGATTTCTGCTTCTTCCTTATTCTTAATCAGTTGCTCAAGAGCATCATCTGCAAGATCTTCATCACTGGACAGATCAATGTGTTCGTCTCGCAGAATGGCGGCAGGGGTCAATGCCTGATCAGTATTCTTTTTCATCTCCGTGTTCTTGGAGATATGTGATAGATCTTCAGACTACACACTGTCTTCAGGAGGTGCAGTAGCCAGTGGCTTCGCATGTGAAGCTTTTGGAGGAGCAGCTGACTTTGAAGCTTTAGCCTTCTTTTGCTTCTGCAACTTTGGAGTAGGAGCTGGGGCTTCATCAGTGTCGGCATCATCATCAGAATGATCCACTTTGGCACCTTGAACAGAAATGTGAGTGATAAGGCCATCAAGGTTGTAGAAAGGTCCGATGATATTGGGTTCAACATCGCGTGTGCCGTCAGCCCGGGGAGCAGAAGGACCAGGGTTGAAGTCTAGTCCCAATGACTTCTTGTTTTCCTTGGCCGATGCCTTTGCATGCTAGAAGTTGCGCTTGAAGAGATTATCGTCATGACACCAGAGCAGTGATGATGGGTCGGCATTTTTAGGCTGTGGTCCACGGACCATACAGGGATAGAAACCCTGAGCAATAGCTTCAGCTCTGGTCTTGGGTGGAAGGCTTCGGAAGAGAATGTCACCCCAAGGACTCTTGATGGCATTCTTCTCAACATACTCCTGGGTCACAAACTTGTATTTAAACCATTGTTCGGTCCAATATCTTCGAATCCATTGGATTCGTGTCTTGCGCTGATTGTAATCCTCTTCTGGATCTGTCTTGTACAGCTTTGAGAAGTCATCAGGCTGATCTCTTGATGTTCCCCCTCGACGCTGTCTGCCACCCTTCCTTGCTGATTTCTCTGTAGCCATGAACTTCAAACTGAATGGCTTCAACACGTTCAAAGGCTTCAAAGGCTTCCGCTTGCTGGTCAAACAGGAACTGGCTTCAGGAAAGTTAATGTGATGCTGTAAGAATTCTGCAAACGAATGCAGACTATGAGAACTAAGGGATTCTCCCACGGACATGTACCTGTGACAGCATTAGAGATGCGAGGGAAGGGGAGAGGTCATATGCATTCTCAGAAGATTTTGAAGATAAATCAGTTTGAAGACATTGCCTCATGGTGCGAAGACATTCACTTATGTGTTTGAAGTGGGTTCCAGATTTGTACGAATCTAGGAATTGGTACAAGTGAGGAATCTAACTCGTTATGAAGCTTAAGTGAATATACTAGGCATTATATGAGATGCAGAGATGATAGATCTAACATTGAGTAGGCAGAAACCACTTTCGGTAAACAGGATGAATCTTTTAGGATCAAAAAGATGGTAAAAAAGAGTTTTATTTACCACACGATGAACTGCTAGATGGGAAGAGTAGGAGACCGAGCAGTTCAATCCACCGTGCCCTAACTTGGCGACGGAGGACACCTACGGCGGCGGCGGAGAGGACGA
Organism: Triticum urartu; assembly: GCF_056163025.1. Classification (NCBI taxonomy): domain Eukaryota; kingdom Viridiplantae; phylum Streptophyta; class Magnoliopsida; order Poales; family Poaceae; genus Triticum; species Triticum urartu. The sequence goes on along the minus strand of NC_141876.1, from coordinate 439,892,809 downwards.
TGACCGCGGTCGGCGTGAGGACGGCGTCGGTGAAGTCGCGGTAGCTAAGCGCTTCGTCGCCGGCGTCGTTAAGAGCTAGCGGTGGCGCTAGGGTTTTGACGAGGTGGAGAGGTGGAAGAAGGTTTTCTTGACCGCAGGGGACATGTATTTATAAGGAAGTACGCGGCACCACGTAATTACGCAGGTGCCCCTAGCGGTTCACATCTGAGGGACACGTGGCAAGCATGCAACATACTCGGAGTTGTCCCACGTTCCCACGCCCGCCCGAACTGTCGTATGGTCATTCCGGCTTCTCCGGATTTCAGGCAATAAGGATAGAGCATTTAAAACAGACTTAATGTTTGTCTCTGTATCTTCTGCTAACAAGGACGCAGAGAAGACATTCGACAATTTCAATAGAATGCATATGATTTGGACAGATAGAGTTTGAGATAGAAAGCATAGAGAGATTAGGGTCCGATCACATTCACTTAGTTCAAAAGATTCAACAAGGAAGACGTAGCTATAAGTGAATGTTGTAGAGGACAGAACACTAATATGTATATATCCGAAGACAATCAAATCAACATAGTGAAGATAACCATGAAGACAAGTTGAAATTGAAGACAAACCAAATGTGAAGACATAGCAAATGTAACGCCATGAGTAAAAGACTTCAAGCAGAAGAATTTGGTGGTGGCGTTACCCACCATATAGGAAGTATTAGACCCAGACACGGCGCACAATTATCGTGGCGCTCCGAAGTCAAATTCCACGTTAATGTATTCACACTCAGAATGTAAGTATTCATTGATTGAAGATATACTTTACTTCGTGTGTTGCACATCTATGCCATCAAGATGCTTAAGTGTTAGGATGTGTGCCTGATCACAGGACATTTGAGGATTCCAAGATATTTAGCTCACACCGTAACTTGCAAAACCTCTTATCATCCAAGGGCTTGGTGAAGATATCTGCCAATTGCTCTTCAGTGTTGACGTGTATGATATTAATATCTTCCTTCATAAAATGATCTCTGAGAAAGTGATGACGAATTTCAATGTGCTTTGTCTTCGAGTGCTGAACTGGGTTGTTGGAAATCTTGATGGTGCTTTCGTTGTCGCAGTAGAGTGGCACTTACTTCAGATGAATTCCATAGTCTTTGAGTGTTTGCTTCATCCATAGAAGTTGAGCGCAGCAAGATCCAGCAGCAATGTATTTAGATTCAGCAGTGGAGAGAGATACACAGTTCTGCTTCTTTGAAGACCAACATATAAGTGATCGTCCCAGAAAATGACATGTGCCTGATGTAGACTTGTGATCCACCTTGTCACCAGCATAATCAGCATCCGAGAATCCAACTAGATCAAACTCTGAGCCCTTTGGATACCATAATCCTAGTGTTGGGGTGTGAGCCAAATATCTGAGAATTCGCTTCACAGCTAAGTGATGCGATTCCTTTGGTGCCGCTTGGAACCAGGCACACATGCAAACACTAAGCATGATATCTGGCCTAGATGCACATAAATAAAGCAAGGAACCAATCATGGAGCGGTATACCTTTTGATCAAACTCTTTACCATTGTCGTCGGGACCCAGATGATGTCTGGCTGGCATTGGCGTCGTGAAGCCTTTGCAATCTTGCATCCCAAGTTTCTTCAGGCAATCTTTCAGATATTTCTCTTGAGATATAAAGATGTCGTTGCGTTGCTGACGTATTTGAAGACCAATGAAGAACTTCAGCTCACCCATCATGGACATCTAATATTGCTCTTGCATCATATATCCAAACTCGTCACTGTATTTCTGATTGGTGCAACCGAAGATAATGTCATCCACATATATTTGGCACACAAACAGTTCACCATCATATGTCTTCGTGAAGAGAGTGGGGTCGAGGGAACCAGGTTTGAAGCCTTTGCTCTTCAGGAAGTCTTTGGGTGTGTCATACCAAGCCCGAAGGGGCTTGTTTGAGGCCATACAGTGCCTTGTTGAGCTTGCACATCATGTCAGGATGTTTTGGATCTTCAAAGCCAGGCGGTTGTGCAACATACACTTCTTCTTCAATCTTGCCATTGAGAAAAGCGCTCTTCACATCCATTTGATACAGAAGAATGTTATGATGATTTGCATAGGCCAGCAGTATGCATATGGCTTCAAGCCTAGCCACAGGAGCAAATGTTTCATCAAAGTCAATCCCTTCAACTTGAGTGCATCCTTGAGCAACGAGACGGGCTTTGTTTCTGACAACTTGACCATGCTCGTCTTGCTTGTTGCGATATATCCATTTAGTGCCTATTATATTGTGCTTACGAGGATCAGGACGCTTAACCAGTTCCCATACATTATTCAGCTCAAACTGTTGAAGCTCTTCTTGCATAGCTTGAATCCATTCGGGTTCCATGAAGGCTTCATCAACTTTCTTGGGTTCAGATATTGAGATGAATGCGAAGTGCCCACAGAAATTTGCTAGCTGTGTTGCCCTTGAACGAGTGAGTGGACCTAGTGCATTGATGCTATCAATTATTCTCTCAATCTGTACTTCATTTGCAACACGAGGATGTACATGACGAAGATTTTGCTCTTGCTGATCATTGTCATCGTTAGAAGGATTGTCTTCAGGCTGAGCATTGTCTTCAGGTTGATCAGGTGCGGAGATGATAAGTTCCTCTTCAGGCTGAGCTTCAGATGGTATGATTTCTCTAGTTCCCATAAGTTTGATTGATTCACTGGATGGAACTTCATCTAGCACATTTGGCAGGTGCTCTCTGCGAGCCGTTAGTCTCATCGAACCGCACATCCATAGTTTCAACCACTTTATAGTGAAAGAGGTTGAAGACTCTGTAGGAGTGCGAATCCTTTGCATATCCAAGCATTAAACCTTCATGTGCTTTCGGTGCAAATTTTTAAGTGTGATGTGGATCCTTGATCCAGCACCTGGCACCAAATACTCTGAATTAACTGACATTTGGCTTCTTGCCAGTAAGGAGCTCATAGGATGTCTTGTTGAGAAGCTTGTGAAGATAAACACGGTTGATGATATGGCATGCAGTATCAATGGCTTCAGGCCAGAATATTCTTGGAGTCTTGTATTCATCAAGCATCACCTGGGCCATCTCAATAAGTGTTCTGTTCTTGCGTTCCACGACGCCATTCTGCTGCGGCGTGTACGGGGCCGAGAATTCATGTGTGATGCCCAAAGTATCAAGATACGTATCTAGGCCAGTGTTCTTGAATTCAGTGCCATTGTCACTTCTGATGTGCTTTATCTTGACGCCATAGTTGTTCATGGCTCGATTGGCGAAGCGTCTGAAGACATCCTGCACTTCAGTCTTGTAGAGGATTATATGCACCCAAGTATATCTTGAATAATCATCAACAATGACAAAGCCATAGAGACAATCAGTAGAGTAAGGGTTGAGTAATGAGTGGGACCGAAAAGGTCCATGTGGAGCAGTTCGAAGGGTTGAGTCGTTGTCATGATTGTCTTCGAGGGATGCTTGGCCCTCGTCATCTTTCCTGCTTCACAGGCACTGCATAAGTGATCCTTCTTGAACTTGATGCCCTCGATGCCTATGACATGCTTCTTTCTTGCAAGAGTGTGCAATTTCCTCATGCCAGCATGCCCTAGCCTCCGATGCCAGAGCCAACATTCTAAAGCTTTTGCTAGAAGACATACGGCAAGTTGTGGTCCTGCTGAGAAATCTACCATGTATAAATCATCTTTCCGATACCCTTCACAAACTAGAGACTTGTCAGATTCCATTAGAACAAGGCAATGATATTTTCCAAAGATCACAGTCATGTTTAAATCGCAAAGCATTGAGACAGACATTAAGTTGAAACCAAGGGATTCAACAGGCATGACTTTATTCATGTGTTGATCCCTTGAGATTGCAACTCTACCTAGACCCAATACCTTGCTTTTACCAGTGTCAGCAAATGTGATGTGACTTTTGTCAGATGGACATAAGGTTGAGTCCATAAGAAGACTTCGCTTGCCAGTCATGTGATTAGTACCCCCACTATCAATAGTCCATTCTGAAGCAGCTGGTGTCGTACCCTATAGTGCAGTTAGGGGGATAGGCTTCACGAAGAGAATTGTGAAGCATAAACATTTGATGAGCAAGTGGATTATGAAAGCTTAGATCAAGGTTAGGACTGATAGGGCAAGTAGCAAGCGACTCAGGAACAAAATACATAATAAGACCATTTGGGCATTTGATCTTGCGCCCTACACGATGTTTAAGGTCCCCAGCAATAGCTTCAGACGATTTTGGTTTTAGGCTGGAGACCTTTCCCTGCAAAAAGAGAGTTAAGCTTTCTTAGCCACCCACATCTTCAAGGGTGGCTTCGAAGCAATGAGTTTAAGTGCAGCATCTGAGAACTTTGGCTTTGGAGCCCTAGCAAAAAGTCTTGCAGGTGGACAATAGTACTCATAAGAATAAGCAGAGTAGTTCTTGGTCTTATGAACATGGCGGTTTGATGAAACGCGCTCATATTCATAGGCCTGAGTAAGGTTTCCCTGCAAAACATTTGCGTTAGTGCGACTCAGGTGAGTCCTCTGTCTGTATGAAGCCTTTGGACCGTATGAAGCCTGTGGTCTGGGGTTTGTCTTCTTCATGTGTGGTGTCATGACGACATTCACAGGAAGATTCTCCAAACATCTTTTCGGCACCCAGACTTTCTTCATAGGCGGCCCATTCCTGCAGTTAGTACCAATATACCTGATTCTTAAACAGTTTATAGTTTGCATCAAAGGATTCATCAATAACAATGGGATTAGCACAAGTGAAGCCAGATAGGGTGGATGGATCCGCTGAAGGTTCCTTTGCAGCAACCCATGTGGTTTTGGGGTACTTCTCAGGTTTCCAGTAAGAGCCATCAGCATTCATTTTCCTTTCGAACCCAACACCCTCTTTCCTAGGGTTTCGGTTCAGGATCTGCCTTTTGAGGACATCACATAGTGTCTGATGCCCTTTGAGACTTTTGGACATCCCTGTTTCAAGCAATGTCTTCAACCTAGCATTCTCATCAGCAATAGCAGTGGCATCCTCAGCAGAGGGGTTAGTTTCCACATCAGCAGTTGAAGATATTGCAACAGTAGCAGTAGTAGAACATTCAGCAATAGAAGTAGCGTTATCACGCTCAATGCATTTAAGACATGGTGGTTCAAATCCTTCCTGAGCGGAACTGATCTGTTTGGCGCGAAGTGACTCATTTTCCTTTTGAAGATCTTCATGAGCCGCTCTCAATTTCTCAAGATCTTGCTTCCTTTGAAGATAATCATAGGAAAGCTTTTCATGAGTTGTTGAGAGCGTTTCATGACGACTTTCAAGTTCCTCATACTTCACATGAAGATTTTTTATGTCTTCAATTAAGGACTGAGATCGAGTCATTTCAGCGTCTAACAGGTCATCGCTTTTGTCTAATAGTTTTTGAATATGTTCCGTAGCTTTCTGTTGTTCAGTTGCAATTTTAGCAAGTGTTTTGTAGCTGGGTTTGGAACCACAATCAGAGTCATCTTCACTTGATGTTTGATAGTGAGTGGCGCGTGAGTTTACCTTGGCACCGCGTTCCATGAAGTAGTAGGTGGGAGTGGAGTTATCCTTTTCATTAGCATCGGCGTTGGTGACAGAGTCATTGTCTTCAGTGTTGAAGATGGACTTGGCAACGTAGGCTGTAGCCAGACTTGCAACGCCAGAATCGGACTCCTCCTCTGAATCCATTTCCTTGTCGACAAACGCGCGGGCCTTGCCAGATGAGTTCTTCTTGTGTGATGAAGACTTTGAGGAAGACTTGGAAGAAGACTTTGAGTATTTCTTCTTCTTCTTGTCGTCAGAATCATACTCCTTGCTCTTGTTCTTCTTGTTGTTCTCATTGTCCCATTGCGGACACTCAGAGATGTAGTGACCATGTTTCTTGCATTTGTGGCATGTTCTCTTCTTGTAGTCTTGAGCAGAAGCTTCATCATTTCTTGAGCATGATCGTGAAGACTTTCTGAAGTCTTTCTTCTTGGTGAATCTCTGGAACTTCTTCACAAGCATAGCAAGCTCCCTTCCAATGTCTTCAAGATCATCAGAACTGCAGTCAGATTCTTCATCAGATGAGGAAACAGCTTTTGCCTTCAAGGCGCGAGTTCGCCCATAGTTGGGACCGTAGATGTCTCTTTTCTCAGAAAGCTGAAACACATGTGTGTTGAGCCTTTCAAGTATGTCAGATGGATCAAGTGTCTTGAAGTCGGGACGTTCTTGAATCATCAGGGCTAGGGTGTCAAACGAGGTGTCAAGTGATCTCAGGAGTGTCTTGACGATTTCATGCTTGGTGATCTTAGTAGAGCCGAGAGCTCGAAGCTCATTTGTGATGCCAGTGAGGCAGTCAAACGTGAGCTGGACATTCTCATTGTCGTTTCTCTTGAAGCGGTTGAAGAGGTTGTGAAGGACACTGATTCTTTGATCTCTCTGGGTTGAGATGCCTTCGTTGGCCTTGGAGAGCCAGTCCCAGACTTGCTTGGATGTTTCCGGAGCACTCACACGCCCATACTGTCCTTTGGTCAGATGACCACAGATGATGTTCTTGGCAGTGGAATCCAGTTGAACGAACTTCTTGACATCAGCAGCGGTGACACCTTCACCAGCCTGGGGAACACCATTCTTGACGACATACCAGAGGTCGACATCAATGGCTTCAAGATGCATGCGCATCTTATTCTTCCAGTAGGGATATTCAGTTCCATCAAAGACGGGGCACGCATCGGACACTTTAATTATCCCTGCAGTCGACATAGCTAAAACTCCAGGTGGTTAAACCGACTCACACAGAACAAGGGAGTACCTTGCTCTAATACCAATTGAAAGTGCTAGTGATCGACTATAGGGGGGTGAATAGGCGATTTTTATGAAAGTCTTCAAAACATGGAAGTTTCGAAGACAAACGATAGAAATAAACCTATTACCATGCAGCGGAAGGTAGACTACACTAAGCAAGCCATAGTCAAGTATTCAATGAAGTGAAAGCAGAATGACTAATAGCAGCTAGGCAGTATAGATCAGGTAGGAAGATAGTGTGAAGCCAATCAGAACAATCAGTTACTCAGTGAAGACAAAAGATAATGCAATCATACAATGATTTCACTAGGGCCAACAATAAGTAAAGGAATGGGAAGGACGAAACCAGTGACTCGTTGAAGACAATGATTTGTTGAACCTGTTCTAGTTGCTGTGACAACTGTACGTCTGGTTAGGGAGGCTGAGATTCAACTCAGAAGACCGCGTCTTCACCTTATTCCCCTTGAGCTAAGGACACCTAGTCCTCGCCCAATCACTCTGGTAAGTCTTCAAGGTAGACTCCCAAACCTTCACAGACTTCGTTCACCGGCGATCCACAATGACTCTTTGATGCTCAGAACGCGACGCCTAACCGGCTGGAGGATTCACAGGCCTCAAGTGTAATAAGTCTTCAGATCACACAGACAGGAAGACTTCAGTGATGCCTAACACTCTTTGGCTCTGGATGGTTAGGGTTTTATCCTCGCAACGAATTCTCTCTCAAAGGCTTCGAGGTGGGTTGCTCTCAAACGACAAAAGCCGTACACTAACTCTGAGCAGCCAACCGTTTATGGTTGTAGGGGTGGGCTATTTATAGCCACTAGGCAACCCGACCTGATTTGTCCGAAATGACCCTGGGTCACTAAGGAACTGACACGTGTTCCAACGATCAGATTTCAAACACACGCGGCAACTTTACTTGGGCTACAAGCAAAGCTGACTCATCCAGCTCTGGATAAGATTTGCTCTCATTGTCTTCGCTCGAAGACATAGGATTTTGGTTGAGCATCACTTCAGTCACTCTGACTTTGTTCACTGGGACCCCACTTCACAGTACGGTGGTTTCTATGACTCAACAAAGAAGAAAAGGAGACAACGAAACAACTAAGTCTTCCCGCCCCATTGTCTTCAAGCAATGTCTTCTCTTGTCATAGTCTTCAATGTGAATATCTTCACATACCACCATTGTCTTCAATGTCTTCATACATTTTAGGGGTCATCTCCGGTAGATAAACCGAATCAATGAGGGACTACTACCTGTGTTATCCTCCAATTTTCACAAACACATTAGTCCCTCAACCAGGTTTGTCGTCAATACTCCAAAACCAAATAGGGTGGCACTAGATGCACTTACACATGACAAAAAACGTGACCTACTGTGACAAACACGTATCATCACAGAAGTGTATTTTTTGTAGTGGGCGCGCCATTTGCAGTAAGTGCTTGAACGAATCCTTTTGAAGGAGTTCAGCGAAGAAGCTGACTAACAACATTATGTCTGTAGGTATGCTGACGGGTCATCCCACGGAGGAAATGCCCGGGTTTGCGGGTGATCTTCTATCCGAGCTCTCACATCTGCACGAACAAGTTCGGCAGGTGATGCAAGGTGTTGCCCAGGCCTTGTGGCCATCCGTCTCCCCGCCAGAGGGCATTGCAGAGCTAACGGAGAATCTCAAGGGAGCACGGCGGCGCTTCCAATTATGGAAGATATCAGCCTGCCAACTAGGTGCCAAAGAAGCCTAGGCCATGGTGAAGACGCGGTATACCAAGGCTGACCCGAATCACATGGCCGAGGTCGGACCTGTGGGGCCCGATGGAAAAGAGATCCCCGTTAGCTTAGTTTATGGGCAAGTAGAATTAGCCTCAAAGTATTCCCAACAGGATTGTAGGCTAGACCACCTGTTGGATGGTATAGAAGAGGAATTTAGTCAGTCTGCATGACTATGTAATTAAAGTGACATATATAATGCCTTCTAGCCAGATTGTAGATCATTTGTCTTAGCGGACCTTTTCGCTTCAACCTCGGGACCCGATAGTCCGAAGTGTATCCGAATACCCGCTCAGTTATATAAGAACCGGGGTATGCGTGGATACCAGGCTTAGGGGTCATTAGTGCTTGAAGGGACAAGTGCCCAGCTAGTTATGTTATATTACGTGGGTAGTAAGAAACATCTTCCAGGGAGAATAGTTCCGTTAAGGGCTCCTTTCCCTGGGTATGCATGCCCTGAAGTGCATGTCTGGACTGCGATAAGAAACGCAGGAAAAAAACGTCTGGGGGCAGATATGGAAAATAAAAAAAATCATCTTTTGTTCACCGACCGAATATTCCCTTAAGAACGCTAGCTTTCGGCTTCACCCAGTCTGAGGTACACATCCGGCTGACCCGACAGTGACAATCGCAGAGGTGCTCCCCTTATGCCCTAGCCGAATTAACGGGAACGTAGGGCATAAATACAAGAGCCAGGCAACCCAGCTTGGCCAAAACTAAGTCATATCGATGCATATAATGGTGAAAAAAGGTACATGCGGAAGTATAACACATGTGCGGGGCATGAGGCCCAGATAAATAATTAAGCTTCTGTGAAAGAAGCCCCCAGGTATGATGAGCGCGGCTAGCGCATCTATAATGTGCAAGCGAGGCACACGTTGGCCCTTGAAGGCCTAGAGAAAAAATAAAAGAAAGAAAGAAAGAAAAACAAGACAGATAATGTATATGCAAAAAATGGACAGAGGAAGGGGACGAACATAGAGTTCGGCGCTAGGCGTAGAATCTTCGGAGCCTGGCCTCGTTCCATGGGTTCGGCTTGAGTCGATTAGTCGATGCATCCCGCAGCCGGTATGCTCCACCGGTCAGAATTTGGTCAATAATAAAGGGACCTTCCCATTTGGGCTCGAGCTTGTTCTTTTTCTTATCCGGCAGGCATAGAACTAGTTCTCCAATGTTATAAGTTTTGGCCCGTACTTCTCTGCTTTGGTACCTGCGAGCCTGTTGCTGATAAAATGCGGAACGGGCTTTTGCTACATTGCGCTCCTCCTCCAGGGTGTCCAGACTACCTTGCCGATCAAGCTCGGCTTCTCTTTCTTCATACATGCGCACCCGAGGTGAGTCATGAATTATGTCACAGGGCAAGAATGCCTCTGTGCCGTACACCATAAATAAGGGTGTATATCCGGTACTATGATCCGGCGTGGTCCGCAGCCCCCAGAGTACGGAGTCGAGCTCCTCTACCCAGTGCGTGTTAGACTCTGTTAAGGAACGCACTAATCTGGGTTTAATGCCACTCATTATAAGACCGTTTGCTCGCTCAACTTGGCCGTTGGTTTGTGGGTCATAGACTGAAGCATAATTGAGCTTGATGCCCATTTTGCTGCACTAGAGTTTTACCTCATCGGCAGTGAAGTTCGTGCCATTGTCAGTGATGATGTTGTGGGGGACGCCATAACGGTGTACGACCCCGGATATGAAGTCTATCATTGGTCCGGATTCGGATGTTTTAACAGGTTTGGCCTCTATCCATTTGGTGAATTTATCCACCATGACCTGTAAGTATTTTTTTCTTGTGGGTTCCCCCTTTAAGGGGTCCAACCATGTCAAGCCCCCAGACCGCGAAGGGCCATGTAATGGGGATTGTTTGGAGGGCGGTGGGTGGCATGTGGCTTTGATTCGTAAAGAGCTGGCAACTAGTGCAACGTTGGACCAAGTCCTGTGCATCTGCCCAGGCTGTCGGCCAATAGAATCCTGTACGGAAGGCCTTCCTTACAAGAGCCCGGGCTGTGGCGTGGTGACCGCTGAGTCCGGCGTGGATTTCTGCCAAAAGGTTCCGCCCTTCCTCTTCGGAGATGCACCTTTGAAGGACTCCGGTAGTGCTTTTTTTATACAATTCTCCCTCATGGACCCTGTAGGCCTTAGATCGCCGCACTATGCAGCGTGCCTCATTTTGGTCCTCCGAAAGTTCCTGCCTAGTTAGGTAGGCCAGGAATGGTTCTGTCCACGGGGCTATGATGGCCATTATTACGTGGGCTGAAGGTGTTATTTCGGTGGCGGAGCCTCCGATTGTGTCAGAGTGTTCGGTATCAGGCATTTTGGCCGGGTCCGGACTATTGTTACCGGTGTCCCCTTCCCATACTATGGACGGCTTGAACAGCCTCTCCAGAAATATGTTGGGGGGACCGCATCGCATTTTGCACCGATGCGGGCGAGGATATCCGCCGCCTGATTGTTTTCTCGAGCCACATGGTGAAATTCGAGCCCCTCGAACTGAGCTGACATTTTTAGGACGGTGTTTCGGTAGGCCGCCATTTTCGGATCCTTGGTGTCAAAGTCTCCATTTATTTGGGATATTGCGAGGTTTGAATCCCCACGCACCTCCAGGCGTTAAATGCCCATGGAGACTGCCATCCGAAGACCATGCAACAGAGCTTCGTATTCGGCTGCGTTGTTGGAGTCTGTATACAATATTTGCAGTACGTACTGAATGGTATCTCCGGTTGGGGACGTCAGGACGGCGCCAGCCCCTAGACCAACCAACATTTTAGAACCGTCGAAGTGCATGATCCAATTGGAGTATGCGCCGTACTCTTTAGGGAGTTCGACCTCCGTCCATTTGGCGACAAAGTCGGCCAATACTTGCGACTTAATGGCTCGTTGAGGTTTGTATGTTATGTTGAATGGGAGGAGCTCAATGGCCCACTTAGCAATCCGGCCCGTAGTGTCGCGGTTGTTTATAATATCATTAAGTGGCTCTTTCGAGGCTACTGTAATCGAACACTCTTGAAAGTAGTGTCGCAGCTTCCGGGATGCCATGAATACCGCATAGGCTATCTTTTTATAATGTGGGTACCGTGATTTGCATGGAGTGAGGACAGTGGATACATAGTATACCGACTTTTGAAGAGGGAATTTATGTCCGTCAGCTTCTCGTTCAAATGACGAGCACTGCGCTTACAACTTGATGAGTTGCCGCAATGTACAGCATCATTGGTTCGCCGATGTTTGGCGCGGCCAGGATTGGGTTGGTTGCCAAAATGGCCTTTATTTCTTCCAATCTGGCTGTGGCAGTGTTTGTCCACTCGAAGTATTCGATGCGCCGAAGGAGGCGATAAAGGGGTAAAGCCTTTTCTCCTAAGCGGGAGATAAAGCGGCTTAGAGCCGCCACGCATCCAGTTAACTTCTGGATTTGTTTGAGGTTTGTTGGGGTAGCCAACTGTGACAAAGCTCGGATTTTGGCCGGATTAGCTTCAATACCTCTACTAGATACGATGAAACCCAGGAGCTTTCCGGCTAGTACGCCGAAAACGCATTTTTCCGGATTGAGCTTGATGTTGTATGTTCGGAGGTTGTTGAATATGAGCCTCAAGTCATCTATCAAAGAGTCGACGTGTTTGGTTTTGACGACCACATCGTCTACGTATGCCTCTACTGTTTTGCCGATTTGTTTCTCCAGACATGTCTGAATCATGCGCTGATATGTTGCGCTGGTGTTTTTGAGCCCAAAAGGCATTGTGTTGAAACAGAAGGGACCGTATGGTGTGATGAATGTCGTTGCGGCTTGGTCGGACTCCGCCATCTTGATTTGGTGCTAACCGGAGTATGCGTCGAGGAAACACAATGACTCGTGTCCTGCGGTAGCATCAGTAATTTGATCGATGCGGGGGAGGGGGAAGGGATCCTTTGGGCAAGCTTTATTGAGGTCCTTGAAATCGACACAAAGGCGCCAAAATTTATCCTTCTTTGGTACCATCACCAGGTTTGCTAACCAGTCCGGGTGTTTTATTTCTCTGATGAATTCGGCCTCCAATAACTTGGCTAGTTCCTCTCCCATGGCATGTCTCTTAGGTTCGGAGAAACGCTGAAGAGCTTGCTTGACCGGCTTGAATCCCTTTAGGATATTAAGACTATGCTCGGCCAGCCTGCGTGGGATTCCTGGCATGTCTGAGGGATTCCAGGCAAATATGTCCCAATTCTCGCGCAGGAACTCACGTAGTGCGGCGTCCACGGCGGGGTTTAACTATGTCCCAATGGAGGCTGTTTTTGTAGGGTCCGTTGGGTGGACTTGGAATTTGACTATTTCATCCTCTGGTTTAAAAGAGGTGGACTTGGATCTCTTATCGAGGATCACATCGTCCCTGTCCACTATGGAGCGTAGAGTGGTTAATTCCTTGGCCGAGAGGGCTTCGAATAATGCCTCGAGGGCCAGTGCGACTGTTTTGTTTTCGGAGCGGAGTGTTGTGTCCGGATCACTGGCGAGGGTGATGATTCCATTGGGCCCGGGCATTTTGAGCTTCATGTACCCATAATGGGGTACGGCTTGGAAGATCGTGAACACCTCACGTCCTAAAAGGGCGTGGTATCCACTGCTGAATGGGGCCACTTGAAATGTAATTTCTTCGGACCTATAGTTCTCTGGCGTACTGAATACCACATCTAGTGTGATTTTCCCAACGCGTCATCCCTCCCGACTAGGTATGATTCCCCTGAAGGTTGTGCTACTTTGCTCAATGCGGTTCCAGTCTATTTCCATTTTTTGAAGAGTTTCCTCATAGATGAGGTTTAATCCGCTGCCGCCATCCATGAGTACTTTGGTGAGTCGAAAGCCGCCCACAATTGGACTAAGGACCAGTGCGGCTGGTGCTCGGGCTGTTCATAATTTAGGTTCGTCACTGGCATTGAAGGTAATAGCCGTGTCACTCCATGGATTTATTGCTGCTACGTGGCAAATTTCGGCCATGCTGCAGAGTGTTCGCTTGCGCCTATTATTTGACGCGAAGGTCTCAAATACTGTTAACACCGTATTGTTATCCACGGGATGGTGCTCTATGGCATTTGGGATAAGAAGATCCTCACCACTTTTGGCCACCTGCCGGAGTATCTAACATGCTCTAAGGCTGTGCGTTGGTATTGTATCCGCTGTACTATGAATTTTGCAGGGTCCGTTAAGCCATCCCTCCAGTACGGTTCCATGCCTTGTAGAGGGTTTTTGTTTCTTTGCAACTATCTCGGGTGTCTTATGATAGTGCACCCGTTTACTTCGGACTGGGTGTATATTCAGAGCCGGATTATCCCAAAATTTCGTTTCGGTTTTCCAGGCGCTTTCCATTGCACAGTACTTTCATACTATGGACGCCAAGTCAGCGAAGCGTGATATGCCACGGTGACTTAAGGCGTTAATGATTCCCTCGTCCGTGCAATTATTGCAGAAAAGTGAGATTGCATCTTCCTCGCGATAGTCCTTAATCTTGTTCATCACAAGGAGGAATCTGGCCCAATAATGATGTACTGTTTCATGGGGCTCTTGCCTGATGTGGGAAAGATCGTTTATGTCTGGGTGGGTGGGTGGATTTGAGTCCGAACCCCTACCCGATCTGAGACCCAGGGGCCGAGGAGTTTCCAATCTTGGAAGTTTGGGTTCTGGAGTGCTACCCGATAAGTCTGGCCCGCTGCCTGATTCTAGGTTCAGGGCTTGGGTGATGTCCTCCCGTAAGTGGGTATCCGGCTCGGAGAGCTCAGGAATCCGGACATAGTTAGTCCTAAAAATAGAGGAAGAGTTGCCGCATTGTTCCTCCACCACCGCAACGTGATGGGTGACCGATGGAGAGTTAATCTCCCTTTGATCAGGTTTAAGCCCAATCCGATCATAGTCCGTAGCGACTCCCAAGGCGGCGATGTGATCCAATAGTTCATTTAGGGAAGAGAGCTCCATTGGATCCATTTGCTCGGCGAATTCTGAGCCAATGTGGAGGCTGCTTTTGATGACCCGAGAAGTCATCGTCGGTACAGCGGCCGAACATGCAGTCATGACGAAACTGCCTAGCCGGAGTGTTTGGCTGATAGCCAGAGCTCCCCTGGCGGTAATGTTGTTTTTAACAATGAGATGAGGCATCCTTCCTTATGGCGACATCACATAGGAACTCTTAATGAAAGCACCAATGTCGGTGTCAAAACCGGCGGATCTCGGGTAGGGGGTCCCGAACTGTGTGTCTAAGGCGGATGGTAATAGGAGGCAGGGGGCACGATGTTTTACCCAGGTTCGGGCCCTCTTGATGGAGGTAAAACCCTACGTCCTGCTTGTTTTATTCTTGATGATATGAGTATTACAAGAGTTGATCTACCACGAGATCGGAGAGGCTAAACCCTAGAAGCTAGCCTATGGTATGATTGTATGTTGTCCTACGGACTAAAACCCTCCGGTTTATATAGACACCAGAGGGGGCTAGGGTTACACAAGGTCGGTTACAAAGGAGGAGATATACATATCCGTATTGCCTAGCTTGCCTTCCACGCCAAGTAGAGTCCCATCCGGACACGAGACGAAGTCTTCAATCTTGTATCTTCATAGTCCAACAGTTCGGCCAAAGGATAGAGTCCGGCTGTCCAGAGACCCCCTAATCCAGGACTCCCTCAGTAATAGTCTCAAGATGTTGTTTATCAAAGAACAACTTATATTTAAGCTCTCCTTCCCTATTCTTAACAATAAAATCATGTGCCACCATACTTTTATAATCTAAATAAACACGAGGCATCACCTTTTCTTCCTTTTCATAATGCCTAATAGGTATGTTAAAATGTGCACTTAGGCGTGAAGCATAGATGCCTCCAAAGATGGGGCCCTTGGTAAGTTCAGACTTAACCATTTAGCAATAATGCCGCCCATACTAACAGAGTTATCAATGTATAAACCGTGGAGCAAAATAATAATATCAGGGATACTAAGGTTTCCACAGTTTTCATGACCAATTAAACAACGACTTGCAAATAATGCAAAATAGCGTAAAACGGGGAAATGTATGCTAGTGATTCGTGCATCAGAAACCTTCCTTGTTTCCCCTACAGTGATAGTATCAATAAACCCGTCCACATCATCGCGATGTGGTTCCTCTGTCTTGCCCTCAAAAGGGACTAAACAAACCCGACAAAAATCATAAAGTGACATCTACTTGTGCTCATTATATAAATGAAACTCCACCGTAGGTGGTGAGCTCCTAGAATGGAAATGAAAGTTTTGCACAAAGGTATTTGTGAGCAAGAGATACTGATCGCATTGGTCATGGAGGAAAGCGGTGAGGCATGTATTCTTAGCCAATTCATATAAATCTTCATAAATCTCGGCTACTCTCAAGAAATCATCGGAAGGCCATTCACACTCCCGAACCTCCGCGGTGCGACGCAGATTATACTTAGGCTTTGGTGCCTTTTCCTTCGAGCTTTGGCTCGATGAGCCCCTCAAAAATCTCTTCATCATTTTCTGAAAAATTCTGAAATTTTTAGTAACTTCAAAATAAAAGTAAACCAAACTCAATAATATTGATAGCAACTACTCCTACAAGTGCCTAGGGCCTATATCATGCATCAAAACTACTTTTGACCATATAAATTTGACATGCAAGCTCAAGAACAGGGTCACCTAAGCAGCAAAAAATTGCAATGAATAAAGCACTAGAACAAAAACTAATTGGACCAATGGAGGAGTCACATACCAAGGAACAATCTCCCCAAGCAGTTTTGTGAGAGGTGCTTTGAGCAAGGAGATCTGGCAGCAAAATGAGGTAGAACTCGTGCTTGAGTTGGATATTCGTGTTTGGGGGAGGAAGAAGGAGTGTGTGGGTGAAAGGATAAGTGGAGGAGGGCCACCATGGGCCCACGAGGCAGGGGGCGCGCCCTCCACCCTCGTGGGCAGGTGGTTGACCCCCCTGCTGTGTTCTCAGTGCCAAATATTCTCAAATATTCTAGAAAAAATCATATTTAAATTTAAGGGCATTTGGAGAACTTTTATTTTTGGGGTATTTTTTACATTGCACGGATAATCAGATAATAGACAGAAAATATTTATTTTTATTTTATTTAATATAAATAACAGAAAGTAAAAGTGGGGTACAGAAGGTTGTGCTTTCTAGTTTCATCCATCTCAAGCTCATCAAAAGGAATCCACTAACAAGGTTGATCAAGTCTTGTTAACGAACTCATTTCGAATAACATGGAACCAGAGAAATTTCGAATAACACTATGTTACCTCAATGGGGATATGCACATCCCCAATAATAAGAATATCATATTTCTTCTTGACAGTAGGAAGAGGAAATTCAAAACCTCCAAATATAATCGATGGAATTTTTCCAATACAGTTGATACTGTGGACTTGAGGTTGTTTCCTCGGAAAGTGTACCATATGCTCAGTACCATTAACATGAGAAGTGACATTGCCTTTAGTGCAATCAATAACAGCCCCTAAAGTATTCAAAAAGGGTCTTCCAAGAATAATAGACATACTATCGTCCTCGGGAATATCAAGAATAACAAAGTCCGTTAAAATAGTAATGTTTGCAACTACAACAGGCACATCCTCACAAATACCGACAGGTATAGCAGTTGATTTATCAGCCATTTACAAAGATATTCAGTAGGTGTCAACTTATTCAAATCAAGTCTACGATATAAAGAGAGAGGCATAACACTAACACCGGCTCCAAGATCACATAAAGCAGTTTTAACATAGTTTCTTTTAATGGAGCATGGTATAGTGGGTACTCCTGGATCTCCAAGTTTCTTTGGTATTCCACCCTTAAAAGTATAATTAGCAAGCATGGTGGAAATTTCAGCTTCCGGTATCTTTCTTTTATTCGTAACAATTTCTTTCATGTACTTAGCATAAGGATTCATTTTAAGCATATCAGTTAATCGCATACGCAAAAGATAGGTCTAATCATTTTAGCAAAGCGCTCAAAATCCTCATCATCCTTTTTCTTGGATGGTTTGGGAGGAAAAGGCATGGGTTCCTGAACCCATGGTTCTCTTTCTTTACCATGTTTCCTAGCAACAAAATCTTTCTTATCATAACATTGATTCTTTGATTGTGGGTTATCAAGATCAACATCAGGTTCAATTTCTACATCATTATCATTACTAGGTTGAGCATCATCATGAACATTATCATTAACATTATTACTAGTTTCAGGTTCATTACCAGATTGAGTTTCAGCATCCGAAATAGAAATATCAGTTGGATTCTCAGGTGTTTCTGTAACAGGTTCATTAGAAGCATGCAAAGTCCTATCATTTTTCTTTTTCTTCCTTTTAGAAGGACTAGGTGCATCTATATTATTTCTCTGAGATTCTTGATCAATTCTCTTAGGATGGCCTTCAGGATACAAAGGTTCCTGAGTCATTTTACCACCTCTAGTCATAACTCTAACAACATTATCATTATCCTTACTATTCAATTCATTGAGCAAATCATTTTGAGCTTTAAGTACTTGTTCTACTTGAGTGGTAACCATAGAAGCATGTTTACTAATAAGTTTAAGTTCACCTTTGACATTATCCATATAATCACCCAAGTGTTCAAGCATATTTGAATTGTATTTCAACTGTCTACCAAAATAAGCATTAAAGTCTTCTTGCTTAGCCATAAATTTATCAAACTCATCTAAGCATGGGCTAGCAAACTTAGTAAATGGGATTTCAGCTTTATCATATCTATAGAGAGAACTTACCTTTACTACCCGTGTTGGGTTATCAAGACCATGAGTTTCTTCAATAGGTGATGGATCAAGATCATATGTTTCTTCAATAGGTGGTAAATTAAGACCGTGTATTTCTTCAATAGGAGGCAAATTCTTAACATCTTCAGCTTTAATAGCTTTTTCTTTCATAAATTTCTTTGCCTCTTGCATATCTTCAGGACTGAGAAATAGAATACCCCACTTCTTCGGAGTTGGTTTAGGAATAGGCTCAGGAATTGGCTCCGGAGGTGTCCAATTATTTTCATTTGTCAACATATTATTCAATAGAATTTCAGCTTCATCCGGTGTTCTTTCCCTAAAAACAGAACCAACACAACTATCCAGGTAATCTCTGGAAGCATCGGTTAGTCCATTATAAAAGATATCAAGTATTTCATTTTTCTTAAGAGGATGATCAGGCAAAGCATCACAAAAAAAAAGACACATCCGTGACATTTTGGGTCGAACGAAATTTTTTTCTGTCATACATATGACACTTCTATGACGATAATTGTGACAAAACCCGGTATCATCATAGATGTCGTGGGCTCCTACTTCTGTGACAAAAAATCATGACAGAAAATGGGCTTTTCGTCCTGGGCGGGCTGGAGACGCAGCTGCATGACATTCTTTGGGCCGTCCATGATGGAAAAAAACCATGGTAGAAGCGAGGGGGAGGAAAATTTTGGGGAGTTCCCGGTTACGGTGGGAGGTCGGGGGCCGAGCGATGCGCGTTTCTCTCATACACGTACGCGCGTGTGTGTGAGGCGTTGGCTCTAACTGAACCCGAGTGAGGCATTGGGCTCTAACTGAACCCGAGCGATTGCACTGCAGGCTACGCGTTACTGAACCCGAGCGATCGATGGCTGTTAACTGAACCTGATCGAGTGATTCCTTCGCTACTGCTGCTAACTGAAGTCGATCGATTGGATGAACAGTGAGCGTTGCGGGGGGGGAGGGTTTGGATGAACAGTGAACGATGGCGTTGCCTCTGGATGAACAGGACCCCGTGGTGTGGAGGGCTGGATGAACAGTAGATGGTGGAGGGTTGGTTGAACAGGACCCCGTGGTGTGGAGGGCTGGATGAACAGTAGACGGTGGAGGGGTGCCCGTGGAGGGGTCGTTGAATAGTAGCCGGTGGAGTAGCGCGCGGTGGAGGCTGGATGAACAGGAGCCCATGGAGGCTGGAGGAGGTCGACGGTGGAGATGAACAGTATCCCGTGGAGTCCCGTTTTGCGGTACACCACACCCCTCCTGATGAACAGGACCCCCGTTTCGACCGTAGCGCTCCAACACAAGTCCGTTTCGTCTGTTTTGCGGTACACCACACCCCTCCCGATCAACAGGAGCCCCGTTTCGACCGTAGGAGGTCCGTTTCCTCCGTTTTGAGGAAAGCCAGACTCCTCCCGGTCAACAGGACCCTGTTCCGAACGTAGGAGGTATGTTTCCTCCGTTGTGCGGTACGCCAGGCCTCGTTTCCATCACCTGTTCCATCCAAGCGCTCCCGATGAACACTACCACGCATTCTGTTCTGCCCCAGCCGGTTAGCTCCCACGCGTTCCGTTGCCTCCCGATGAACACGACGCATTCCGTTGCCTCCCCATGAACATGACGCATTTCGTTGCCTCCCGATGAACACGACAACGACACTGTTTCTCCGTTCCGACCATGCCATGTACACAAGCCATGGCCGTACGTATGCGCGAGTAGGCGTTCGAGACCCTGCCCGTATGTACACATACGTGGCCGTATTTTCTTTCTTGCACCCTGGCCGCTATGCGTACATGTACATGCTACGTGCGCGCCTCTACTACGACACGTACGCGCCTCTACTATGACACGTGCGCGCCTCTACATCCACCAGTATATATGTACGTACACGTTCGCGACCAGAATGACAACGCTATGTACGCTTCGACCAGGTGGGTCCCGACTGTCAGGCACTTCCTTGCATGCGAAGATGTAGCTGGTGGGTCCCAGCAGTCAGGGGGGCGAATCGTTTTTTTGCCCGGACACACTTCCTTGTGTGCGAAGATGTAGCTGGTGGGTCCCAATAGTCAGGGTCAAACGTTTTTTTCGCGAAATACAGTGGCCCGTCTGGTGGGCCCCAGCTGTTAGGTGGAGGAATCATTATTTTCCGCGTAATAAGGAGGCACTTCCTTGCTGCGGCCGTGGACCCAGCTGTCAGCCTCTCCACGTACAGTCCACGTCCGATGGAAGTCGTTCCTTGACCACGTTGACCACGCCGCGCCGAGCGCACCAGGGCGGTGGACGACGGTGAGGCCTAGGAAGGGGAAGACGGGGAGCCGGGGAAGACGCGGTAGTGGAAGCCCGTGCGGAGAGGAGTACGAGGGTTCACTGGTTCGGCTGCGGTGTGAGGCTGCCGTCGCCGCAGGGCCTGGCCAGGGGTGGGAATAGTAGGGGGCGGTGGGGCCTCCACGGCAGCACAGCCGGCCACGGGAGGCAAGAGCATGCGGCACGACCGGCGCTGCTTTGGGCGGCTGGAGCAAGAAGACCAGAGGTTGAAGAAGCACTATGGCCGTTGGATGGACATCGTACGGTCACTGGAGCTAGAATCGTTCATATTGACTAAAGTTGACAAAGGCCCCCGTCCCAGTCAACTTAGTAGGCCCACAAGTCAGCCTCCCACCATGGTGGGTCCCAACTAGCAGGGGGAGTATTCATTTTTGTGTGCGTAATAAGGAGGCACTTCCGGTGGGTCCGAGATGACAATGGGGGGAACGTTTTTTTCACAAAATACGCTGGCCCGTCCGATGGGTCCTAGCAGTCAGGGGGAAACATTTTTTTCACGTAATAAGGTGGCCTGTCCGGTGGGTCCCTGCTGTCAGGTGGAGGAATATTTATTTTGCGCGTAATAAGCAGGCACTTCCTTGCGGTCGCCTGGACCTAGCTGTCAGCCTCTCCACGTACAGTACTCTTCCGATGGAAGTCGGTCGTTGACCACGTTGACCACGCCGCGCCGGGAGCACCAGGGCGGTGGTCTGGATGACGGCGAGGCCTAGGAAGGGGACGACGCGGAGCCGGGGAAGACACAGAAGTGGAAGCCCGCGCGGAGAGGAGTACGAGGGTTCACTGGTTCGGCTGCGGTGTGAGGCTTCCGTCGCTGCAAAATAACAGGGGATGTGGGTGAGTAGAGGGATGGCCTGGCCAGCGGTGGGAGTAGTACGGGGCGGTGAGGCCTCCGCGGCATCACAGCCGGCCACGGGAGGCAGGAGCACGCGACACGACCGGCGCTGCTTTGGGCGGCTGGAGCAAGAAGACCAGAGGTTGAACAAGCACTACAGTCGTTGGATGGACATCGTACGATCACTACAGCTAGAATCGTTTATATTGATTAAGTTGACAAAGCCCTTGGTACGCGTCAACTTAGTAGGCCCACAGCTCGGATTTGGCAGAGAACATATAGCCCATTTGCAATTTGTAAGAATGTAAAACCCATTTTTTTAATTCTAATGAAATTTACTACAGCCCATTTACAATTTGTTAAAAGTACAACCCAACTTCTAGCTAGGACAACGATTAATAATTTCAAACAACCGCTCAAAACAGAATTAAAAAAAATTCCCACATTTTGATGGGATCCGAAATATTTTTATCCGAAATTTCTAGTCAGGTCAAATATAATTTCAAAATAAAGTTTTATTATGTTAAAATCCAACGAAATATTGCGCGCGCAACAAGTAATGAAATTAAAATTTTCAAATTCCAAAAATAACATATTTTTCAAACTAATTACGTGTTTGGTGCATAGTAACTGTCCAGTTATTATAATTACATCCCATTTATTATTTCTTAAAGTCCATTTTCTTGTTAAGCCTAATGCATACCTCCTAGGAAAGTTTGCAGCCAACGGGGCGGAGAATAACAAGTTGACCCGGATATTGTGTACAACTGACGGCCCAGTTGCATTGCCGATGTTGAAAAAAAGGCATGTGTAGTACAGTACAACCTAACATGGTTACTCAGCCCACATTCAGCGACGCCGGAAAGGCCCAAACAAGGCTTCTGTACAACTTTTTGAAGTCACTGATCTCAATAAATAACTTAAGAAAAAAGTTAGATTACAGTGGAACCTAATTAAAAGCTGTCACGAGCAAATAAATAATTCAACGGGTCCCACTTGTGCGTGTGCGTGTGTGTGTGTGAGAGAGAGAGATAGATAGATAGAGAGAGACCAATCGGTCAATGCTCGTAAATACATATTTTAGCCATATGCATTGCTGATGCTCAGTAAAAACTTATACAGTTGACACAATCATATAGAACATCATAGCACACTGAACTTGCATACAAAAAATTCACGCAGGCGGCACAATCAGGATGGAAGCAGTGGATCGCTACGGGAAGGGCTATGTTGAAACCAACGAAGTCGTACATAATGGTTCATCGTCTTTATCAATGACAGGGAAATATCTTGAATGTTGTGCAAAGAAAACAGACAGACAACACAATAAGTTCCGCTAGCACATTAAGTTGACATACAACCCTTTCTAAAAAAAGTTCAGGTACAAAATTAGAATAGGTCACAATCAAATCTACTGGCATATCAGTGCTTCACACCCATAGCTCGCATTTAACTAGTATCTAACAAGATTCAGTTGTTACCTCAAATTAGAGCACATCCAGGCAGCCAGCCTTGCCTCTTCTCCCGAAGAAGCAGTGACCTCCTCCGCGCGATGGAGTAGGCCCTGTGTCATCCATCATTCCGAGCAACACGGGGAAAGTATGACGTTGACTCCTGCAATGGACGTCGTCGACAGACCCTGGCATCAGCGGCGGCGGCAGGACTTCGATTGATGGATTGGCCACTTCTTCGACATGCACGAACAGTCGATACAGGTACATCCCTAACGTGGTCCGCGGCGGCCTTGGTGGTGATGAATAGTACAACCCCGGTTCCTGCACCGGTATCTCAACACCAATCACCTTTGGTATGGTGGACGGCTTCTTCAACCATGCCATAACCGTCAGAGCCCAGTTGTCTGGAG
Source organism: Triticum urartu (assembly GCF_056163025.1). Lineage (NCBI taxonomy): Eukaryota > Viridiplantae > Streptophyta > Magnoliopsida > Poales > Poaceae > Triticum > Triticum urartu. The sequence goes on along the minus strand of NC_141876.1, from coordinate 439,869,498 downwards.
GAGCAAACATACTTACGAGCTCACCTCCAAGGTCGTTAATAAGCTCATTCATGGACTTGCTGTTCTAAGCACGTCGAGGCATGCCGTGGAAGGTAAGCTTTGTTAAAAACGCAAGCTCAGAGGGCACCGAGCCCCATCCTGGGTGCCACCGATCAAAGCTCACCAACGCGCCATCGCAGAACAAACATTGGGAAGATTCGAACACACGACTGCAGTCGAAAGTTGTCCGGAAACTGATGAAGAAATCAGCCGTTGGCGGACAGACTTCGATGAGAAAGTCACTTATTTGGATGTCGTGCGCAATGCCAAGAGCTTTGACAAGGTTGTCCGGCGAGACGGGAGGCCGGTCGCCGTTGATGGTTACCATCAGACTTTGCCGGCAAACTGTTCGTCAAGTGCCACCATGCCACTATTGAGCGACAGCACGCGGCGACCAAAGGCAGGACGGACCTCAGGATCTCCGGCTCGGAGATCCGCATTGACCGGCGACATGATAGAGCACTTGAGTATAGGGAGTACAGGAGGGGGATTTGGGGGAACTGGAGTAGGAATCGAGATTCCAGAGGTGGGGGAGGGATGGGAGACTGGGGATGAAAAGGTAGCATGAATTTCGAGCACGCACCAATATGCTCTCGGCGCGCAAGCGCACGAAAACACCGGTGGCGCCCACATGTCGGCCTAAGAGTCCTTATTCTTTATTTTTTGGAGAGACCGGCCTTTTTTTCAGGATCTTTTGAGAGCCCGGCCTGAGAGTCATAATTGACCTGTTTGGCATTGCGTTACTACTCGACCCATATTCAACGACACCTCACTGGCCCAAACAAGTGTACATCATCGAAAAGACACTGAGCTCAAATTATATAACTTGAAAAAAGGAGATATACTCTGAACACTGGAGAATGGTGATGCCCTCATTTAGCCCACCAGTAGTTTGAGACAATAAACAGTTCGAAACAACGATATATACAACATTCAAGCACTGACTAGTGACAACTACTGACATAAACAACAAGACATGATAGTTCATAAGAAGTCTTGCTACACCACCAAAACGCACCCATCTACAACGCTCAGACTCTCGTGATCCAGACGAGAATGACATTCTAAACAGAAGAAACTATTACATAGTAGGAGTGACATAGATGAGGATGACCAAATGACAAGGAATATGCATAACAAAAGAAAGAACTACCCATCCAGAACCAGGAGCAAAGACAACAAAGTCATTCGAAGAGATGATCCAACACCATCATAATTTGCAGCCCCGCTTCAGCGACCAGTGATCCGGAGACACCAGTACTCCACCCTTTCGATGCAATAGCCCAATTACCTATCAACCTGAAGGCTTGAACCACATCACTGCCTGTCGTAATTGAGACATCCAAGGATCAAAGTTAATTCGGATGCCTTTGTCATTCTCACCTTCTTTTGGCTGCAGGCTGTATCGTTGACAATCAGGGGAGTTTGCTCCCGAACTCCTAGGGCTCGCCGTGTAGACACAGTTTTCCATAGCAAACAGAGCCTCTCTGCCATCAAGGTCCTTGCCAACAGTGATCTCCCGGTTAATCAGATAATTGAGTCCGAGAAACAGAGAGTGTGAACCAAGGCTATTTACCCGCTTCCAACTAAAAAATCCTAAAGGCCCCAACAAGCTGGTATCCTGCTCATAGACGTAACAACCACTGTCTAGATACTCACGTATTACACGATGCTTGTATACAGTGGGGTTTTTGCAATATAACTTTTCCGGCTCATGTGTCCGAATGATCATCAGTCTTCTGCCGTCGTCTGATCAAGCGAGGAACCAGTTGTGCTTCCCTGTTTTTGGCAAAGGTGGGGTGATTACAAAGGGCAGTAACTGTAGGGACACTGCATCATATCAAAAAGGACAGGCATTGTTAATGTAAGATCAACATTGTTCAGAGTATGAGTAGGATAATGCAAGAAACAACATTGATATGTCCCTGTTGGAACTAGGAGGAAAATACAGGGAAATGTATACTGGGCTCGAAAATATAGAAGTGCCATGCATGGTTATACTCATGTTATCTCGCAATCGATTCTTCACAGGAAACTACCATGTCATGCATGTTATGTAATCATGTTCTGTCCTCACAAACAAATTCTTCAAGGTAACTAACAGACCATGCATTGTTATATACTCGTGTTCTATGGGCAAAATTTTTGTGAGGATATTATTCTAGCCATTGATTGCTGAAGGGCGAATATAGGTATGTCCACATGGTAAGCATTGCAGGATTTCACTACTTCCAAATATAGAGTTCTCCATATGCACATTTACTTCCCTAATGTATGGTTAGATGAAACCAACAGTGTGGTGCATGTTTCTACATCATGAAAATGAGGAAACTAACATGGCCATTGATACACACTCATATTTAGTAGTAGTATATAGATTACTGTAAAATAAGGATAATTTCCATATATTCCTAACCGTTTGATTATTCAGGGTACAAATTGGCTGTAATGACATGGTCACAATCGCATGAATTAACTCATTCCAAATATAGCTGATTTACGACATCTCTAATAGATTGCCATAGTTCTACTCAAATTCTGCTCAAACAGGGATATGCCAATCATCACAAAAATTTCAAATAGTGTCATGGCGTCAGCATTAACATGAGACGGAAACAACTTACACGCGCCGTCCCAGCAATACATGGTGCCATCTGCTTTGTCGATTGCGTAGATGATTCCATTGTGTTCAATAGCATCACAGAAGTGTGTATCAGCTTTGACGATGATCCACTATGAGCTGAGTTGTCTCCAGCTAAAGAAGGCATTGGCGTAAAGATAGGCGAGTCCGCGGTCGAACAAGGCAATTAGCTTGAAGTCTGCGTAATTCACATGTCGTGTGGGCACTTGGCAGATTACAATCTTCTGCAAAACAAGGTCCATCCAACTGACGTAGTAATCTAGATGACTTGGACCGCGATGGTAATACTCTATATAATCCAACGGAGGAAGGATAATCTCATGGGAGGTCTGGAAGTTCACGAGCACCAACTTTTTACCATCTTCTCTGAAGGCAGCCATCCAGTGGGAGTTCATGCCAACCCAGTACATACCTGTCAAGAAGTTTTGGGCGATGGTGATCGGATCGATGTCGAGGGAATGATGTACGGCGACCCACTACATACCTGCAAAGAAGTTTCGGCTAATGTAGATCGGATTGAAGTCGAGGGACATCATGCATGCCTCCGTATCATGGTGAGCCAATCTCGCAAGACCAGATAGCAACAAGCAGGGTGTCTTGAAAAGCTTACGCCTCGCTTCTACGATGGCCGTGTGCATGTCCCTCGAGCATGCATCCAGCCGCAGGGCGCTCAACATATCCATACACGAACAATAGAGGTCCAGGATGTCACTGGGGCGATTGCTCCAATCGCGGCTCATATGGATGTTGCACGGTTTGCGTTCGGCCATGGTTGAGTTTGGAAGGGGGCTTGATTTACGAGGGAGAAGGATGTTGGTGCTGGAGCGGCTAGCGAGGGAATAGTGGTACTGGGGGAGGCGAGTGAGGCGACGGTACACGGGGGCACAATGAGATGGAGACAGAGACGGAGAAGGTGATGGAGATGGAGTGGTGCTATGGGAGCGAAGAGGGAGACGAGGCGAGGCGCCAATGTGTTGTACAGCGGCGGTGACAGACTGCACAGTGCACAGGGTGAGGCTGACTTTGGTAACCCGAACACGCTGCCTGGACTAGTGTCAGGCGCAGGGTGTTGTCACTTCACTCTGAGGACCGGATGAATAGTATTTTGACCATCAAGTGTACCAAAGTTGTACTACCACTACTACTACTAGTAGTAGTAGGAACATGAGTACTCCAGTATTGTATAGCGGAAATAGGTCTCCCGTGCTAGCATGCCTGTTCACTTCATCATTCAGGTATCATCCATATTGCGAGCAGAACCAAATTCTCGTGCATGCCCAATCAACGCCCTGCCGCGATGCATGCAGTGGTCATTCTAGTGCATTAGGGACGGCATGCAGATCGTTCCACACTTGAGAAGAGGAAAAATGGAAAGGTAGAACGTGGCAGCAAAGGAAGAGAATGCAGGCTAACGAGGCTGGGAGGGGATCGAGCAGGAAGTTAATGCTCCACACCTAAAGTTTTTGGGAAAACCTGATTTTCATAAGGTGACTTATACTCACCTAAACGGAGGGAATATTCCTTAACCAGAGAATTTTGTGTCTCCCACTCACGCGCTGAAAAAAAACTACGACACATTTTTTTTATCTATTTGCATGCATAGGTCCCACCTATCAGGAAGGATGGGCACGTGCACGAACATGTACGACTCATTAGTCTACCCGCATAGCCTTTTCGTTTAGTCTACCTAGCCGTCTAATCAACTGCCTGCATGCCACTTCTCCCATTTACTTCTCCACCGGGAACTGATTCTCATCGGCTTCTTCACCTCCCCTTCGTCTTCATTTGCATCCAAACCCCGTACATATGCAAGCCAATCTCCACTCGCACTGAGCCTAACCTGTGAAACAGTGGGCAGGGGGAGAATTAGGAAATGGACACGGAAGTAGTCTTTAGAATGCATTTACTACGTGATCAAACTCATCTTACCTGCTCATCGGAGGAAATCCGAGTGCCCCTCAACGTCGGCATCTCAAGGGGCATCAACTTGCAACTACGGCCACACCACGCTGGAGAGACCCCCAAGGAAACATCCTCGTGCGTTCCACGGAACATCAAGATGCATTTGTATGAGTAGTTTATCTTGTGAGAGAAAAGGATGAACGAGGGAAGGCCTCTAGAGATAGAGATGGACACTACTACTACCAATGTGCTGGCCCGTGCATTGCAATGGATCCAAAGTAGTAGAATAATACTTGTTCACGTGCTTGAAATATAAACACTCTAGTTTTGATATACACGTGTTAGCAGACATGACAGCTTGTCCATGGAAGTTGAACCACGGCGACCATCACGTTTCTTGTTTCTACCACTACCACACCCACACACGATTCCCACGACGCCACTCCAACCCACGGCACGACGTCCCCCGACGTGGACATGGATCCTCTGACGTGGCTATCACTGCCTTGCCCTGCCTTTCCTTCACTGACAGGTGGGACCCATGCTTATGGGTCCCACATGTCAGTGACAGAATGGTAGGATTGTTCGCGTCAGAGGATCCTCATCCCCCCGACGTGCCCCTCATCCCTCTCGGCCCCACCTCTCCTCTGCCTTTGTGTGCATGACATGCGGGCCAGCTGAACTGCGGGAACCATCAACTTTCTACCATAGACACACCCGATTGGACGCGGTTTGCCTGCTCCACTGCTGTGCTCCGATCCGTACTCCCGCACCATCGAATTTTAATCCAGCGGCTGTGACACATTTCGTCCCGGGCATCAATCCTCAACTGGAGTACTTATGTACTCCCTTCGGTCCTTTTTACTCCGCACATTGGATTTGCCGAAAGTCAAACTTTGCTAAGTTTGACCAAATTTATATTAGAAATTATTAGCATCTATAATATCTAATAAATATAATATGAAAATATATTCCAAGATGAATCTAATGATATTGGTGTTGTTATGTGAATGTCTATAATTTTTTATATAAACTTGGTCAAAGTTGGATGAGATTGACTTCGAATAAACCTAATATGTAGAGTAAAAAGGACCGGAGGGAGTACTACAGGTAGTACCCACCGGTGTGGCCATCTACGCCTCGTAACGCCCCGACGCCCAGCTGTGGCACCCTCGCCAAGGCCACGCCACCACCGGCCGGTTCATCTCGAACGAGTGAGTCGCGAAACACACCACCACCATGAGAATGACATGTGGGCCAGCCGCATTTAAGGTCTGCATGTCATTGACTCATAGGCCAGGCACTAAGCCACTGAAGTTCGGTCTCGTGGGCCCCGAGAGGGAAATGTAACTCCTGCGGCAGGCCTTGTGGTGCTCCCGCAGTACGAGCTCGTGCCAAAACTGGAATTTGTTTCTTACCACTGCCAACTAGTACTAGTAAGGTACACGTGCATTGCATCATGAGATTCTGGTGGTTTGTGCATTATGCTTCTACATGTGGAGCTTTCTGGATTCTAACATCTGGCAAAATCTGGTGGAATGTAAGGTTAGGCAAGTTTGATTAACTTAGGTGAGTGTTTGGTTCAAGCCAAACCTTACGCAAGCCACACTAAGGCCCCACATGACATACACACAAAAAATGTGGCAAGATTCCCTTAGGCTTGCCAACTTGTTTCTCTCGTTTTGAAGAACTAATAACTTTGCCTAAGGTTAGTTGTGGCAAAGTTAGGGTCTGTTTGATTCAAAGGATTTTCATAGGATTTTTGAAGGATTAGAATCCTTAGGAATTTTTCCTACGTTGGTCGTTTGATTCGTAGGATTGAATCATGTAGAATATTTTCCTAAGGATTCATTTGTACTACGTCTCACAGGAATTCTAACATGCACTCCAACCTCTTGAAAGAAATCCTTTGTTTTTCATGTGACACAATCAAACAAATTCAAATCCTATAGGGATCCAATGAACATGCCATTCCAATCCTACTTTTTTCCTATTCCTGTGTTTCTGCAATCCTATGAATCAAAGAGGCCCTTAGTCATGAATTAAGTTCAACCATGGAGTCTTCTAGATTATACATGTGGTAGAATCTGGTGGATGATATCCAATGGCAAGTAGTGCTCGGATTTGCCATCTTTGTACCGTCGGATTGGCTTCATCCAACGACCAACTTTCAAAGTTTTTCACACACTATATAGGGGGTATAGATATAGATGTGCCGGTCCGTTGCAACGGATCCAAAGTATATATATATATATCTTTTTAGTGGAGTGCACTCTAAACACATTATCTATTTATTTTTCTCTAACCTTCCGTAGCCATGCAACCAAGCCACATAAGCTTCATGGGTGCCCCCCACATCATATTATTCATACTATGTTCATTGAAAAAAAGATAAATCACCCAAAACAAAGATCTTCCCGTTTTTTGTTCCTACGATGTTGTGCCGTGCACGTACCTACTAGTTGTATAGTGGTAGTACTAGTAATATAGTATTAGGAGTACAAACTTGCTACTAGTAGGAGTAGTACTAGTACGGAATGCTCCTACTCTATCAACGAGCCCCGTCTGACACCAAATTTCTTGGCTTCCGTGCTACAGCTAGATCTTCCCCTCGTTTCTGTTTTCCAACCCGGCGGCAGGCAGGGTGTCGGTTTGCTCAATGGCGGTCCCACATGAAAGTGAAAATGCTAGGCAACACGCCTTCCCTAAGCTATGTGTCGTGCCAGACGGGTTGTGTTGTACTCCCGATTCCCGGGCATGTGGGGGTGCGACGCGAACGCGGCAAGCCTTTTCCTTTTACCAGCAATGTGCCCGTGCGTTGCGACGCATCCAAAGTAGTAGAATAGTAGTATTTGTTCACAAACTTGAAAGAAATCACGATTGTTTTTATATACTCCTAATATATTACTCCCTCCGCACCTAAATATTTGTCTTTTTTGAGATTTCAAATGGACTATCACATATGGATTATATAGACATATTGTAGTGTTTTTAGCAAGATGCCCGTGCATTGCACGAAGTTGATGGAAAAGGTAAGCACAACTTATAAATTGACGGATGGAGTACTAGTTACAGCGATGCATATAATTAAGCAAAGGGATCACACATGTCGGTATTGACTGGAACGAGAATGCAACAGCGCAATAAGAATTAAGGCCATGATGATGCGATCGCAGTGGTGGTTACGAAAGGCAAGAAGAAAGATGGATCCACGAACATATGACCTCCTCCTCCTCAACTTAGTGCGTCGGGCCACCGACCGGCGGCTAAGGAGCGGCGGCTTTTGTGGCGAGGTCGAGGTGCTTCTCAGCAAAGGCATCCAAGGCTTCCAGCCGGTTGAGGAAGGCCAACGTCGTAGCTTCCTCACTGTCCTTGTAGGATACCTATGTACACGATTTCCTTGTACATGTGGATGTGTAGGTCGACGAATTCTTGCAGGGCGAGGCGCCTCGCGGCGAGCGCGACCTCCAGGTGGACATTCTTTGTGGCGTCGGCGGGCAGTTGCAGGGCCACCAGTGCTTGAAAGAGGTTCCGAACATGGAGGCCGATTAGGGTGGCAGGCAATGAGGAGCCCGGGCGCGTGGGCTGGAGGAGTACGTCGATGTCGTCCGTGAGCTTCTTGAGGACAGTGAACTTGTTGCTGGTGGCAATGATCATCTGGTCCAACTGAGAGTCGTAGTTGGCGTCGAAGGAGGTCATCCACCAGCCGGTCTCCAACACCGTCTGGAGACGATCCTCGGCGCCATGCCGCAGGTCGGCGTCGTGGACCATCTGGCGCAGCCGCTGGCCGCTCACGAGCATTGCCGCCATGGGTCTGGAGTGAGCTCTTTTGCGCTTAGTGTAGGTGCTTAGGAAAATGCTTAGGTGCGTACGATGTGGTAGATGCATTGGAATGGAGGGGTGCCTTTATATGAGGGCAATGAGGGCAAACTGCGTTGCATTCACATCGTGCATCCTCTTTTCTCGGACCTCACATTACTTCCCTCGTGCATTAATTGAAGGAGGATGCATTGGCCATTCAACATATCGGGAACCGCTACTCCCTCCCTCGTCTGCATTAAAGCCGTATCGGGAACTGCGCCACCCGCTGTCAAATCAAATACTCCCTCCGTCTAGGTGAGTATTAAGCCATCTTACAAAAACCAAGTAGTAAACACATAGGCGTGGTGCATTAACTCTCACGTTGTTCTTATTTTTTGACATAAATAGAGGAATCAACCAAGAAGAGATGTGGGGCTTGTATGCTTTAAATGACTTGAGACTATCAAACATGACATGCAGTGGTCAGTTCGTTGCACAAGAACAAATACAACCCACGTCAGCACACACGCATCTTATATAGCATCACATCCAATGGCTATAAAAGATGAATGAGACCAAATTATATCTCATCTAGATGAGTTCTAGCAAAATTGTATTAATAATACTTAGTACTCCTGCGCCACGTATCATATATTAGTATCATGTAGAACTTTATTTATTTATGAGGTATCTAGATGGCATTGCACCGCCAAGAAAAGAGGGTAACATCAAAATTATGGACTACTTTTTTGAGTATGTTGGCAAGGTCCGGTCATAGTCACTTGTTGAAATCTCTAAAATGACAAATACTCCCTCCGTCTGGAAATACTTGTCATCAAAATGGATAAAAGGAAATGTATCTAGAAGTATTTTAGTTTTAGATACATCTCTTTTTATCCATTTTGATGACAAGTATTTTCGGACGGAGGGAGTAGAAAACAGAGTTGGTGATGATGGTGTGCAAAAATATAGGCCGTCGGATTTATATCTAACGGATAGGAAAGAAACTATGGCAATTTTGCAAAAATATACCCACACGTCTCTCCACGTTCGCAAATAAGGCCTTCCCTCGTTCAACCTTTTCTCTCACAAGTTAAACTACTCATACAAATGCATCTTGATGTTCCATGCAACACACGGGCAGCTTGCTTATTTCTTTTAAAATAGTTGCTGCGATAATTGGGTTGAAGTGATATATTTTATGTGTACCCCGAATGATTTCAGATTCACTAGTAGTAACAAATAAAAGGTTGCCTTGTTAATTAACAGAAAATAGGGTGAAAACTATCACGTGAGGCCGGTAAAAACAAGGCACACTGGGTTCAGCGTCATCATCACTACAGCCGTGCGCGCGCGAGAAGTCTACATATCGAGGGGGCTACCGAGCGAGGCACCGAGACACAATGTTTGAGAGAGAAACCAATTGACAGATTATGACCAGATCGAGTTGTCACCCTTCTGCTGTCATTGTTGGGGGGAGGGGGGAGGGAGATAAAGACGTATCGAGAGTGTGCGCAGTAGGCACAGAGGCACAACTAGCGAGTGTGTGTGTGTGTGTATGTTTGAGAGAGAAGCAAGTCGATAGATTAGTATCAAGATCAAGGTGTCACCCTACTCCTTCGGTGTTGGGAAGTGTGGCGGTGTGGGGGGGGCAGTGACACTCACATATCTCTACTCTTATAAAAAACAGAGTTGGTGATGATGGTGTTCCCGCCATCCTGCAATATAGGCCATCCGATTTATGTCCGACAGACAGGAAGGAAACTATGGCAATTTTGCAAAAAGATACCCACACCCCTCTCCGCATTTGCAAATAAGGCATTCCCTCGTTCATCATTTTCTCCCACAAGATAAACTTCTCATACAAATGCATCTTGATGTTCCGTGCAATGCATGGGCATCTTGCTAGTAGGGAGAAGGAGTTTGTGTGACACATATCTAGATATATTAAGGGATAGGTAGATAGCATATGTGTGAGAGACATTATTATACTTTGAGACATTAGTGGCTGTGGGTGGGCGGAATTAAAGGGGTGGGCGTGTTAGACATAGAGAGCGTGTGTGTTTCTGTGTGAGAGACTTGTAGGACGTGGTAGAAAGACGAATTTAACCATGACGGAGGGAGAGAAATACACGAAGTGCGCGTGTGTGATTCCGATGCCCACGGGGAAATGAGTTATGTATGCGTGTGAGAGAGATTGCACAATTCATTGACGTATCACTATCTAGCGATCGTGGACGTGCATCGCTTGAACATAAGTCAATATCTACTTCGTATCGTGGCCAAAGGTACAATATCGATTCAATGCTATAAAGATTGGACACTCACATATCACATTTTTCTATTTAAATAAACCTTTTGAGTTGTGCATGCCAAAGTTACAGTGATGTTTCTTCAAACAACCAATGTAGCTATCATGTACATGCACCATTGTTACTTTTGCATTCAAATTCATTAGTCTTGGATGATTTAAGTTTCTATTTTGAAGTAATATATGTAATATTCATATATGAATTCAACGGGTACGCAATTTATGAAATGGAGGCTATGTAATCATATGAGGTAACACTTTTAAGTAGCTGAATTCAATATCCATTTCTTTTTGTGCGCCTCTACACTAACATGTCAATGCATTATGTTTAAAGTAAATAACCAATGGCACTAAATTATCTATTTACATGAGAAATACATAGGCTGAGCGTTTGATCCCTTTTTTGTGAATGCGCCACTACACCCGTACGATTGGCCGCACCCGTGTGAACGTCCAAGTTATCGGCGCATCATCCCGAGTTATTGTCTTTTTTCTGGGGTGGACTTCACACCAGTTATTAACTGCTGACGCGTGCCCCGTGTACACAGTCTAGCATGACCTTCCCGCTAGCACGGTCCAAAATTAGTTGAAACTAGATACGAACGATCCCGCGGGCGGCAAAATCTCCTGCCTCCTTCTAAAATTTCCGCCAGCTTAGTCTTTAGCATGCGAAATCCCCCTTTTGTACTTGGCGCACGGAGACCAACAGTTACAATACCGCCCTCATCTACATGATAGGTCGGGTTCGCTTTGGTAACTTCCGGTTCCCCCAACTACACGGCACCCCCATTTCCTCTCCCCCTCTCGCAAAAATGACTAACTCCACAGCACCAGAGCATCTTACATCACGCCGTCCGTACTTCATCGCCCTTTCTCCCCTCCCCTCTCAAAACCCTAGACTGCTCATCCACCGGCGTACCATAGCCCATTCACTGTCAACGGCGTCCACCTCGCCGGATCTGCTTCTCTGGCCGCATCTACCCCTCCCACCTCCCCTAGAAACAAGTAGACTGCTCATCCACCACTGTACCACAGCCCATTCAATGTCGGCCTTGTCCATGGCGCCGGATCTGCTTCGCCGGTACTCTCGTCAACCGTCGCGCATCTGCAGCGGCTCATTCATACTCCCCACCGGAGATGCTTCGTCCACACCCCCGGAGCCGCCCCACCGACGCCCCCGTCAACGGCCTCTGATCCTCTTCGCCAACACCTTCCTCAACCCTACCAGAGCCGCTTCGCCGACACCTTCCTCAACCCTACCGGAGCCGCTTCGCCGACACCATCATCAACCCTACCGGAGTAGCTTCGCCTATACCATTTTCAACCCTACCGGGGCCGCTTGGCCAACTCACAAGTCCACGGCCTCAGATCCGCTTCCTCGCACCCTCATCCAACCTACCGGAGCAGCTTCTGACACCCCGTCCACGGCCGCAGATCCGCATTGTTGACACCACCCTTAACCCAACCACCAGAGCAGCTTCTGACGCCCCGTCCATGGCCCACAGATCCACATCGTCGACACCATCCTTAAACCAACCACCGGAGCAGCTTCTGACGCCCCGTCCACGGCCGCAGATCCGCATCGTCGACACCATCCTTAACCCAACCACCGAAGCAGCTTCACCTACGCCCTTGTCCATGGCCATAGATCCGCTTCGCCCACAACGTAGTCCACCCTACCAGAGCCGCTCCACAAACACCCTACTCGACGGTTCTAGATCTCCTTACCGGACCCCGACAGCTAGCGCAACGTCATCACCCTCGACGTTTTTAACCTGATTCCCACCGTCTGGAGAGATGCCAAGCACCCGCCACGTCCTAGGTACTTGTCACCTTTAAACCCGTCCAGCATCACCTGCCTGAGGTACTTCAAATATACTAACCGGTCGCTGTTACCTGTTATGCAGCTAGCAAAAACTACAAGGACAATGTTTCTTCTGGATCTAACAGCTTGGCCAACCAAGATCCTGGACTGAGGCATTGCTATGATCTTGTAAGCGCGTCTCTTGTATTGTTCTGTGCCTGCCAGCGTGCTTTGCTAGGATTTTCGTCCAGTAATCCCTATGTGCAGATAATGATTTCTACTACTGGCTACTAAATTAGATATGTAGATGTCATACATGATACTACCTCGTACCTCCGTTCCTAAATATAAGTCTTTTTAGAGATTCCACTATAGGCTACATACGGAGCAAAATGAGTGAATCTACACTCGAAAATGCATCTATATACATTTGTATGTGGTCCGTACTGGAATCTCTACAAAGACATATATTTAGGAACAGGGGCAGTAAATTACACAAAATCGTAGGTGGCATGTAGGAATTCTAGTGCACTACATTAGGCTCCCTTAGAGTGCCTGCTAGTCCAGCATACAGAGTCATGGCTAGTTTATGGTACGCACAGAATCAATAATTGGTGGTTTAAATATGCGCAAGGGATATGCAATGTTGTATCATGTAGAGATGTTTGAAATTAGCCGTGTCAACTTGCTGATAGGGTTACACAATGAAAAAGTACAAGATGTATGTGGCAATTTCATGGAACATCGCAAAAAAGGAGAGGCAGCGGTGAGACTATACAGTGTGCTATGGTACGTCACTCCTCCATTGCAAAAATCATGACATGTTATTTGTATGCCAGTTCTATTAGCCAAGTTTCTTAGGGACAATTATTACGAGTTATCCTAAGAAAATAAGCACCTGTGAATATAAGCTCCATGTAATAAGCCAACCAGTTCTTTTCATTGCATTTTCAGCTAATCTTTGGTATGATCAGTGGAAAGTCTAGATTGCATTTTTTCATTTTGCTGCCCATATGGAAATTAATTTGATTTGCAAACATCACAAATTGAACCCAGTGCGGTAATTAATATGATAGGAAAATAGACCATCACTATTTTGCTCAGAATGCAAATACAATGATACCATCTACTTGGCACAATCTACTTTGGTCAATGTTTTCCATAGAGATCCCATTGCCTAATTTAAACGAAGAACGCATGACCCACATTTAAATGAAGAACAATTATTTATTGAAATTCAATGGTCCAAGTGGCTGGTTATTATCGTATAGCAGCACCACCTGAAAGCATCATATAGCAGCAGCAGCTCATAGCAACTCATCATACATCAGCGGCAGTCTGCAATTCATCATATACCACCAGCAGCTCATGGCAATTCATCATATAGTAGCAGCAGGAGCAGCTCATAGCAATTCATCATATAGCAGCAGCAAGAGCAGCACATAGCAATTCATCATATAGCAGCAGGAGGAGCAGCTTGTAGCAACTCATCATATAGCAGCAACAGCTCATAGCAATTCATCATATAGCAGCAGCATCTTGTAGCAACTCATCATACAGCAGTAGCAGCTCATAGAAATTCATCATATAGCAGCAGGAGGAGCAGCTCATAGCAATGCATCATATAGCAGCAGCAGAAGCAGCTCATAGCAATTCATCGTATAGTGGATCAGAATGAAATTTTGGCAAAAAAATTCAGAGGAGATCCTCACCTTGTTGGATGAGCTCATCTTCAACAGAACCTCAAGGCCATGGCCTGGGAGGAGGGGAGGGGGAATAAGGTGCCTTCTGCTGCAGTGTGGCATCAGCCGTAGTTGTGCAGCGCCAGCCGGAGTAGTGCGTTGGACGAACCACAATGGAGCAGCTGCTGGAGACCATGAGAATGAGGGGCGGCGCCAGAGGGAGGAGCAGCCAGGGAGATTTGCCCCTACCCGCCGGCCATGTAGCCTAGCTGGACATAGCATCGTTGAGGACCAGGCCAGATGGGACCAGTGGCGACGGCTCGCTGGAGGAACCTAGTGCTTCAGGCAGGGGATCAAGGTAGAGGGAAAGGGGAGAGGATATGCAAGTGGGCAGGGCAATGAATGCTTGCGTGTTTATTTTTACTTGAGGGTCAGGTGTGACACAGGCGTTAGCAGTTGCATTTTGAGTGTAATATAGGCAGACAACAGAGTCATTTCATTATTCACCTTCCCTTCAATTTTTAGTGAGGTTCTACCCGAAACACCCCCCTCCAAAGCGAAATTAGTTAATCCCAAGCCCATAACTCAAAAACGACTTCTTTACATCTTTTATGGCTTATTTTGACAATATGCCTTGAAAAGGCGGAATCGAACTAGCCCTTAACCTGCAATTCAATTGTGCGTGCAATGATGAATCACTCCTGCCTGCTATCTGTACATTTAGGCATCATCATACATGGCATAACCTAATACATGTGCATTCCATTATAGAATCTGGAATATGCAATGTTTATGTTAGTTCATACATTGCACATGGTGTTTAAATGCCCCTTAAATCTGGTCAGTCAAGTGATGGTCTTTAAGCCTCCTTCTTTGCTTCTTTTCTTGATATGTAAGAATTGCTCACACATCTGTTCAATTGCTTGTTTGCATCAGCCAGCCATACTAGGACTGTTTGCTTTGATTACTTGTTGTTCTTGACCTAACACTCTAACAGAGCTTGTCAACGATTTAACACTAAGGGCTGCTGTAGTGGGGCCTTCTCTAACTCATAGGTGACATAAAGGTTTGGCTGTACACTACAGTAGGCTCTCCAAGAGTACTTGGAGATCCAGTTCGAAGGTATGCCTAGTTTTTACATAGTGCAGACATAGTAAATGCTCATTTCATTGTGTGCAAGTGCAAGAGATGCGGCATGTTTCATTATGTGGTGTTGTTTTGTTATAATCTCATTCTTTTGTGTTCACAGACTGGAAAGTATGCATATTTATCTTCCAAGGAGACGAGTAACTAGTTTGTGTCACCTTGCAGAGGGGGTGCAATGAAGATAAGATTGAGGATTTCCAAGTACAAGATGTTAGGATGGAGCCTTGCAAGAGAAGTAGGAGCTGCGCTGAGCCTCTTCAACCTGCTAAGGTAAGTCACTGTATGCAACTCAACAGTTCAATTCCTTGTTTGTTTCAGGCATATTTAATTTTCTCTTTTCAATTGCTTTATTTGTCCTCAGTTAATGAGATGCCCAAATAATCATGCCTGATGTTCGGTACTTGTATCACTATTAGTTGACATAATTAAAGGCCTTACCATTTAATTACTCTGCCGAAGTGTGCCTGAAGCTTTGAAGTCTATTAACCAACTATTATTGCATGAGGCTCACAATCTAGTTCATACTACGCTAATGATTGCATGGTTTTGCCTGCTGTAGTATGTTTGTATGAAACCCTCTGCTGTTCATTATGCTCCCTAAGACTTTAATTGAGGCATAGAATGACTAACTGCTTGCTTACTTATATGCAACGTGCTGTCTAAATTTGTAACTTGTCTGTATTTTCGATTGGGCCCCAACATCATGCTCCTCTCGTGAGCTAAGAGGGATTTCTGTATGCAGGCTGCACAAACTATCTTTTTTATAAATTTTAAAATATCACCTGCTTATGCTTCATGACATGTAACATTTTTTTGAAAGTGACGTGTAACATTATTGTTAGTCCTATTTTGCCATGTAGTACAAAATAGTGCCTTGGTCACATCACTGTTGTAACTATATTTTTGCCCTAGTCATGTGTACTTACAGAAACATTTCAGGATGAAGTGACATCAACACAAAGATTTGCGAGCAGTGCGGCATGGCCATTACCGAATGATTATGGATTGGAATTGGAATGTGCTGATGTTCTCAAGCATCAACTAGAGGTGGCAAGACAACGTGTACATGATTGTCAACGTATAATCAACAAGTTGAGACTGGACATGCAGGTATTAGATGGAGGAGTCAAAAAAATGAAACAAGACACTGAGGTAACCATGGAGGAATTGGAGATTTTGCAGACTGAAATTTGTGCTATCTGAATCCGGCCAATCCTATTTTCTGAAGAGATTATAGTTCAAATGGAGTTAAGTTGATGCGCGTCCATGATGTATGAGCTGTATTTGCCCAGTGTATGTAATTTGCTATTTGTGTATGCTTTATTATCACCTATGCCGAACCATAATGCCCAGTGGGTATAATCGGCTGTAATTTCTTTATTGTATAGTGTAGGATTATTCTACCTTGCCCAGTGGGTATAAAGCGCGGCCTAGGTGGACGCGCGACTGGAGCGTGCCCCCCGGCCACAGCAATCCGCCCGTCGCCGTGCAGAAAATCAGCTCCACGGCCGTGGGGAGCTGCCATGGTGGCCACTGGATGTTTGCGAGGGCGCCCTCGGCTGCGCTTGGCGGGGGAGAGGCAGGCTCAACCTGGCGAGCCTTCCCCTTCTCTGCGGCCGAGAACCTCCTCGACGGGGCCATGAAGAAGAAGGAAAAGCAAGGGGGGATGGACTGGAAGGGCGCGCACCGATCCATACTTATAGCTGGCGAGGGCCAACCGACGGCCCCCATGATCGCAGGTAATTATGACCCGCTTTGCACGCAGGGACTTGTCCAACCCGTGTAGTTGCCGAGGCGCCATGGGGAAGTGGAGACGCCCACGTCCAATCAACCGCCATGCGACGCCCAAGACCGCAGGCTGTTAGGGCCCGCGACGCTTCGCTCTTGCCCTTTCGCCTCCCAGCACGGCCAAGCCCGGGCGCGCCTTGGGCCCGGGGGCTACTGTCGGCGTTCTGGGAACGGGGGTCCCCAGACTTGCCTGCCTGCGGCCTGCGGCGTGGCTGAAAGGGGGGCCCAACACGGCCCATCTTCACCAACACAGACCCAAGACCCTCGTGAGGGGCCAAACCTCGCAGGGCGGACGACGCGGAGCTTCCTTAGGCACGGCCTCATCAGGCTGGCTCGCGAGGAGGCGGAGAGATCAAGGTGGGGTACCTCACGAGGTGCCCGTGACGCAAGCCATGACGACCAGGGGTGCCAGGCGGGTGCCAGCCCGCGCAGTGTCCTCCTTTCCTCTTTGGTGCAAAGGGGGCAAGCGCAGCCGCGGAGTACCGAGGCATCAGGCAAAGGTTGCCATTTCGGTGCAACAAGACGGGACCAGGAGGACTGCAAGACGTAGGTCATTGTGGAGCCCAACACGGCGTCACCACCAGAGCTTTGTGCAGGCGAAGACTACTTTTGTCAGGATAGCTGGTACTAGCTGTCCCCCTTCAAATTAGCCCGCCATTGTTGGCTCCCTTCCCGCTCGATATTTGGGAAGAGGACCAGGGCCTCTATAAATAGGACTAGTTACCCCCAGGGGAGGGGGGCATCGACAGTCGGAGAGAGAGAGAGAGAAGGGTGACTGAACTCCTCCCAGCAGTTCATCGCCCCGGCCAAGAACAGACCCTCGCGAGGTTGTTCTTCCTTGTATTGTTCATCATCATCAGCCCAAGAGGCAATCCACCACGCCACACACTGGAGTAGGGTATTACACCACAACGGTGGCCCGAACCAGTATAAACCCTGTGTCTCTCATGTTGTTCTTTCCACAGCTTAGATCTTAGCGAGGCGGAGGGGTGCAGGTAGGTAGGAGGCGAAATCTCCGCGCGCACCCCAGTGTTCGAACCTCAAGGGTCTGCCGGAACCCGAAAGCCGACATTTGGCGCGCCAGGTAGGGGTGCACCGGAGTTTTCTCTTCCGCCACCGCCACGGCCTGCCTCGCGATGAGTAGCGTGTCGCCCGCTCCGGCCGCCGGCGCAAGCACGGGGTCCAGGGGGCTCCGAGCCCTGGCCCCGGCCCTGCAACGGGTACGGTGGCCGGACAAGTTCAAGCCAACAACGCCGCCGCGCTACGGCGGCGCGACAGATCCGCTGGCCTTCTTGCTGGCGAGCGAGGAGGCCCTCCTCGAAGCTGGAGGTGACGATAGGGTCATGGCCAACTGGCTCGCCATGGCCCTCGCCGGCGCTCCGCGCACATGGCCGCGCCACCTACCGGCCGCCTCCGTGGCCTCTTGGGAAGAGCCCCGCAGCCTCTTCCCCGCCCATCGCGCTACACCAACACCCCCGGTCGTCGCGGCCCTCCTGGGCGGCTCGCAGGCGCCGCCTACAAGTCACCACGTCAAGCCGTTCATCCGCCGGGTCAGCGCTGCTTCCACGCGGCAGGGGGCTCTCCCGGACCGGGCGGCGCCCAAGGCCGGCCTGACCTTCAGCTCGGAGGACCACCCCTCCAACTCGGCCTGCTCGGGTGCGCTCCCCATGCTGTGCACCCCCACCATCTGCCAGGTGGCCGTCACCAGAACTCTAATTGATGGCGGTGCGGGCCTCAGCGTGCTCTCGGTCGAGGCCTTCAACCTCCTCTGCATACCCCTGGAACGGCTGCAACCCAGCCGGCCCTTCTCGGGCATTGGGGGCGGATCATCCAGCTCCTTGGGACAGATCCGGCTCCTAGTAACCTTCGGCACCTACAACAACTTCCGCACGGAGCTGGTCGACTTCGACATCGCCCCCATCGGCCTCCCCTACAACGCCATCCTCGGCTACCCAGTGTTGGCCCAGTTCATGGCCGCGACGCACCCAGCGTACAACCTCATGAAGATGCCCGGGAGCAGCGGTGTCCTCACCGTGCACGGGGACACCGGAGACGCGCTGCGGGTGCTCAAGCTCTCCTTCAAGACGGCGGCGTCGGCACAGCCCGCCGACTTGGAGACCCCCGAGCCCAAGGGGGCTGCGCCCGCCAAGAAGAAACAGTTGTTCACCCAAGACAAGGTAGAAACCAAGCAGATACCCGTCGATGAGGACGGGTCCACCAACGCCGCTTTCACCATAGGCACCAACCACGAACCCGAGCAGGAGGAGGCCCTAGTCGGGTTCCTGCGCGCAAACAAGAAGGTATTCGCTTGGGAGCCTGACCAGTTGGCAGGGATCCCTAGGAGCGTAATCGAGCATCACCTCAACGTGTGCCCCAACGTGCGCTTTGTGAAGCAGAAGGCCAGGCGGCAGTCCACAGAAAAGCAGGCCTTCATCGTCCAAGAGACCCGCAAATTAGAAGCCGCTGGGGTCATTCGCGAGGTCCGATACCCGGATTGGTTGGCCAACCCTGTCGTTGTGCCAAAGAAGGGAGGGAAGGAGCGCATGTGTGTCGACTTCACCAACCTCAACAAAGCATGCCCGCAAGATCCGTTCCCGCTCCCGTGCATCGACCAGATCGTTGATTCCACCGCGGAATGCGACCTGTTATGCTTCTCGGATGCCTTCTCTGGGTATCACCAGATCAAGATGGCGGTAGAAGACGTCGAAAAGACAGCCTTCCTAACCCCGTGTGGGGTGTACTGCTACACATGCATGCCATTCGGGCTGCGTAACGCAGGGGCGACCTTTCAGCGGCTGATGCACATCGCCTTGGGCCCGCAGCTCGGGAAGAATGTTGAAGCTTACGTCGATGACATTGTGGTAAAGTCTCGGGAGGCCAGGACCCTGATACAAGACCTGGAGGAAACCTTCGCGAGCCTCAACGCAGTGAATCTACGGCTCAAGCCAGAGAAGTCTGTGTTCGGAGTCCCCTCGGGCAAGCTCTTGGGTTTCCTCGTGTCCCACCGAGGCATCGAGGCTAACCTAGAAAAGGTCAAGGCGGTGGAAGACATGAGCCCGCCAAAGACCCTCAGAGAAATGCAGAAGCTCGCTGGGCGCGTGACCGCGCTAGGGCGCTTCATCTCCAAGTTGGGGGAACAAGCGCTGCCCTTCTTCCAGCTAATGAAGAAAAAGGGGCCCTTTGAGTGGACTGAAGAGCCCGACAAGGCGTTCCAGGATCTCAAGAGATACCTGACCAGCCCACCGGTCATGGTGGCTCCGCGCCCTCAAGAGCCCCTGGTGCTTTACCTCGCCGCCACTCCGTACTCCGCCAGCGCAGCCCTGGTGGCGGTTAGAGAGGAGCGTCGAATCAAAACCGCAGCAGCAGCCCGGGACAAGGCAAAATAGGAACAAGGAAGGCCCACAGAAACCGCCACCGCGGCTGAGGAGGATCAGCCGCCGCAGAGGAGTGCACCGGAGGCGGAAGAGGCCCCTCCCCCAGATGGCCAGCCTCAGGAGGCCTCATCGCCTCAAGAGGCGCCATGGTCTCTGAAGGGAGCTACTAGCACTGATGCACCCAACCTCGTCAAGCACCCGGTGTTCTTCGTCAGCACGGTGTTGCGGGATGCGAGGGCACGGTACCCCATGCCTCAGAAACTCCTCCTCGCGCTACTGGTGGCCTCGCGCAAGCTGCGGCACTATTTTCAGGGTCACCCCATCAAGGTCGTCTCGTCATACCCCCTGGAGAGAGTGCTCAGGAGCCCTAACTCAGCTGGAAGGGTCGCTGAGTGGAACATAGAACTACAAGCATTGCAGCTCGAATTTAGCACGACCAGAGTCATCAAGGGAGCAGCGTTGGCGGATTTCGTGGCAGAATGGACGGAGGCACCAGGCCTCAAGGCCGACGAGGATCGGTCCCTCTCCTCGGGAAGCGAGGCGCCAGAAGGTTGGGTCATGTACTTCGATGGAGCGTTCTCCAGGCATGGCGCTGGGGCTGGGGCGGCGCTTATATCGCCCACTTAGGACAAGCTCTACTACGCTGTGCAGCTCTGTTTCCAGCAAGGTGAGAAGGTCTCCAACAACATGGCGGAGTATGAAGGTTTAATAGCAGGCTTGAAGGCCGCAGCTGCCCTGGGGGTGAAACGCCTCACCATCAAGGGCGATTTGCAGCTCCTTGTCAATTTCTCCAACAAGGTGTACGAGCCGAAAGATCAGCACATGGAAGCCTACATTGCGGAGGTCCACAGGATGGAGAAGCAGTTCTGGGGGTTGGAGTTGCAGCATGTGCCCCGTGGCACCAATCAGGAGGCCGACGACATCGCCAAACGGGTGTCCAGGCGGTTACCTCAGGAGCCTGGTGTCTTCGAGGAGCGGCTCTTCAAGCCCTTAGCCTTGCCATCATTGTCAAACACGGCTCAGCCTCGGGAGAAGCTCCCCAAGCCACCTGCCTCAGGAGCTCCGGCCTGTGGCCCGGCCTCAGGGGCACGCCTGCTCCTGACGATGGAACCTCAGGAGGGATGCTGGATCACGGAGCTCCGGAGTTACTTAACACAAGGGACCCTGCCGGAGAAGGAGGAGGAAGCAGAGCGAGTGGCACGCCAGGCCACCGCATACTGCATCAAGGATGGGGAGCTCTACCAGAAGCGACCAAACGATGTATCCCTGCGCTGCATCTCCAGGGAGCAAGGGAAGGAATTGCTGGAAGATATACACGGCGGAGACTGTGGACATCATTTATCATCACGGACCCTCGTCGGCAAGGCGTTCTGCAATGGGTTTTATTGGACCACCGCGCTCAATGACGCCGTCGAACTAGTGAAAGCTTGTGAGGCCTGCTAGTTCCACGCCAAGCAGATCCATCAGCCAGCAGGAGGCCTGCAGACTATACCCCTTTCGTGGCCATTTGCAGTCTGGGGGCTGGACATCTTGGGCCCGTTTCCTCGGGCGCCAGGGGGCTACCGCTACCTCTACGTCGTCGTGGACAAGTTCACCAAGTGGGCAGAAGTAGAGGCTGTCCGCACCATTCTCGCGGGTTCTGCGGTCAAGCTCATCAAGGGCATCGTGAGCCGGTTCGGGGTGCCGAACCGCATCATCACGGACAACGGTTCGCAGTTCACTAGTAACCTCTTCAAAACATACTGTGCTAACCTTGGAACGCAGATATGCTATGCTTCGGTGGCGCACCCCCGAAGCAACGGCCAGGCCAAGCGAGCCAACGCAGAGGTCCTGAGGGGCCTCAAGACCAGGACATTCAAGAAGAAGCTGGAGGCCTGCGGCAGAGGTTGGTACGACGAGCTTCAGTCCGTGTTGTGGTCCATCCGCACAACCGCGACCAAGCCGACTGGAGAGACCCCGTTCTTCATGGTCTACGGAGCCGAAGCGGTCCTCCCTCACGAGGTCAGACGTCGCTCCGCGCGGGTCCTGGCGTTCGACGATGCACAGCAGGATGCCATGCGGGGGATGGACCTCGTGCTGGGGGAGGAACATCGCCGAGAAGCCGCGCTGCGAGCGGCAAGGTACCAACAAGCACTGTGGCGATATCACCGCCGCAACATCCGCCCCAGAACTCTCGAGGTAGGAGACCTCGTGCTCAGGCGGGTTCTCTCCAGGGAGGAGCTGCACAAGCTCTCTCCCATGTGGGAGGGCCCGTTCAAAGTTGTTCATGTTTCCAGGCCCGGCTCCGCGCGCTTGGAGACTCAGGAGGGGGTGCCGGTCCAGAACGCATGGAACATCCAGCACCTCCGGAGGTTCTACCCCTAAAAAGGCCCTGAGCCTGTGAAGAAGGCCAATGCCTGCGAAGCTGTCACGTTTTGGGAAAGGCCCAGAGCCTGTGAAGAAGGCGAATGCTTGTGAAGCTGTCGCGTTTGGGAAAAGGCCCAGAGCCTGTGAAGAAGGCGAATGCCTGTGAAGCTGTCGCGTTTGGAAAAAGGCCCCGAGCCTGTGAAGAAGGCGAATGCCTGTGAAGCTGTCGCGTTTGGAAAAAGGCCCCGAGCCTGTGAAGAAGGCGAATGCCTGTGAAGCTGTCGCGTTTGGAAAAGGCCCAGAGCCTGTGAAGAAGGCGAATGCCTGTGAAGCTATCATCTTTGGAAAAGGCCCAGAGCCTGTGAAGAAGGCGAATGCCTATGAAGCTGTCACGTTTGGGAAAAGGCCCAGAGCCTGTGAAGAAGGAGAATGCCTGTGAAGTTGTTGCGTTGTGGAAAAGGCCCGGAGCCTGTGAAGAAGGCCAACGCCTGTGAAGCTCGCCGCCCGTGACACTCTCACGTAATAATGAGTTGGGGCTGTACACGCCCCGGAGTCTCAGGAGCACCGGCCTCAGGCCCTGGGGCTCCCTCCCACGCCCAGTGGCAGCACTTAGCTCCGCGCTGGTGAGAAGACGTCGAAGACTAGATTAGGTGCGGGACGCGGCTTTTCATTTGCTTTCCGCAGTTGGCTTGTTCCTTCTCATTCGAAGTTTTATTGAAGTTGTTGCCGTCTTTGGCTGTGGTTCTTCGACTTTTCACTCTCCTGCCTCGATTTTTCTTGTGCAAGGCCTCGCAAGGGGGGGGGGACAGCCGAGCGCCCTCGCGAGTGTTCCTGTCCTAATCGTTCAAAGGGTTCACGACCTGGGTCCATTACAGGAGCACCCCTCCAGTCCGTGCCCCACGGGCATCGCGACATGAACACAGGGCCTAGGTCGGTCGCCCCCCACGGCTGGGGCCGGGAACTATCCACATGCGGGCACATAGCCGGAAGGCACGATAACGGAAGCAAAACGATGATTAACAGCAATAACCCAAACACGCCCCCGCGGGGCTCCACGCTACTGTCTTTTTTACGCAGGAAAAAGGAAAAGAAAGAATAAATCAGGCACAGCTCGCCTCACACCGGCCTGCAGGGAAGACTCGAGCTGCCTCCGGGGCTCAGGCAGACTCCCTCTCGCGCTTCACCGGGGCGCGACGGCGGGCGGACACGCTACCACCTCCCAAGCAGATGCGACGGCATGGAGGCTGACCGCTGCCACCGTTGGAAGAGTCGCTCCCTGAAGAAGAACCGGAGAAGCTTGGGGAACCCCGAGCGCCGCCAGCCACGTGAGCGCTGTCCTCTCCATCATCGTCGGAGCTGGGTTCCCAGCCGCGGTCGTCGCCCTCGGGGCAGCACCCTGTGCGGCGACCATCTTCCCCAAACACCCTCACGTAGAGGGTGGCATCGCCGTCAAACTTGAAGTGCAGGGTGCAACGACGGCTCAGGCCACGCGCGCGGGCAAACGTCTACCAACCGCGGGCCAGGGCCAAGCTCCCAGCTGCGGAGACCTCCAGTGAAGCCCATGAGGCCCAGCTGCAGCAGCCGTCGGCCTGAAGCCAGAGGCCGCCTGGGGCGCCGGCCGGGAGCTCGCCAAGGAGGAAGCGAGGAAGCGGAAGCCGGGTGCTAGTCGGCTCCGCCGACCACACGACGAACTCCGGCAGCACCTCTGCAGCGCGAAAGCGCGGCCTAGGTGGACGCGCGACTGGAGCGTGCCCCCCGACCATAGCAATCCGCCCGTCGCCGTGCAGAAAATCAGCTCCACGGCCGTGGGGAGCTGCCATGGTGGCCACTGGATGTTTGCGAGGGCGCCCTCGGCTGCGCTTGGCGGGGGAGAGGCAGGCTCAACCTGGCGAGCCTTCCCCTTCTCTGCGGCCGAGAACCTCCTCGACGGGGCCATGAAGAAGAAGGAAAAGCAAGGGGGGATGGACTGGAAGGGCGCGCACCGATCCATACTTATAGCTGGCGAGGGCCAACCGACGGCCCCCATGATCGCAGGTAATTATGACCCGCTTTGCACGCAGGGACTTGTCCAACCCGTGTAGTTGCCGAGGCGCCATGGGGAAGTGGAGACGCCCACGTCCAATCAACCGCCATGCGACGCCCAAGACCGCAGGCTGTTAGGGCCCGCGACGCTTCGCTCTTGCCCTTTCGCCTCCCAGCACGGCCAAGCCCGGGCGCGCCTTGGGCCCGGGGGCTACTGTCGGCGTTCTGGGAACGGGGGTCCCCAGACTTGCCTGCCTGCGGCCTGCGGCGTGGCTGAAAGGGGGGCCCAACAGGGCCCATCTTCACCAACACAGACCCAAGACCCTCGTGAGGGGCCAAACCTCGCAGGGCGGACGACGCGGAGCTTCCTTAGGCACGGCCTCATCAGGCTGGCTCGCGAGGAGGCGGAGAGATCAAGGTGGGGTACCTCACGAGGTGCCCGTGACGCAAGCCATGACGACCAGGGGTGCCAGGCGGGTGCCAGCCCGCGCAGTGTCCTCCTTTCCTCTTTGGTGCAAAGGGGGCAAGCGCAGCCGCGGAGTACCGAGGCATCAGGCAAAGGTTGCCATTTCGGTGCAACAAGACGGGACCAGGAGGACTGCAAGACGTAGGTCATTGTGGAGCCCAACACGGCGTCACCACCAGAGCTTTGTGCAGGCGAAGACTACTTTTGTCAGGATAGCTGGTACTAGCTGTCCCCCTTCAAATTAGCCCGCCATTGTTGGCTCCCTTCCCGCTCGATATTTGGGAAGAGGACCAGGGCCTCTATAAATATGACTAGTTACCCCCAGGGGAGGGGGGCATCGACAGTCGGAGAGAGAGAGAAGGGTGACTGAACTCCTCCAAGCAGTTCATCGCCCCGGCCAAGGACAGACCCTCGCGAGGTTGTTCTTCCTTGTATTGTTCATCATCATCAGCCCAAGAGGCAATCCACCACGCCACACATTGGAGTAGGGTATTACACCACAACGGTGGCCCGAACCAGTATAAACCCTGTGTCTCTCGTGTTGTTCTTTCCACAGCTTAGATCTTAGCGAGGCGGAGGGGTGCAGGTAGGTAGGAGGCGAAATCTCCGCGCGCACCCCAGTGTTCGAACCTCAAGGGTCTGCCGGAACCCGAAATCTGACAGATAGTATTGAGTAGGATAATTCTTTGAATATGCTATATCGTTCAAATGGGGCCCAGCTTGCCCGACCATGGCCCTTCACGGGGCGTCGGATCCATGGGCCTTCTACGTCTCGTAGGATCCATGGGCCTTCTACGTCTCGTAGGATCCATGGGCCGCCGACTCATTTATGGGACTTGTACGGGCCTTTAATGGGCAGTAGACGGGCCTTTAATGGAAATCATACATTTTATGCGCTGACCATAACAGGCCGTTAATAGGCCGTATTTGGTGATGCTAGGAAAATGGCCCAACAGACTAATGGTCCACAAACAGGCCGACTGTAACGACGGGCTGAATTTGGCCCACAAGCAGAAAATGACAGTAACGGGACGTAAGTAACCGAATGCTGCAAATGAGCCCAAGAATAAATGGGCCGTGAGAAGGCCGAAAGTTCACTTGGGCTAGAAACGGCCCAACGGAATAACGGGCCATTAATGGGTATAAAGTGATACACTGTTAATTACGGGCCAGTTTCACCACGGGCCATTAATGGGTGTAAAGTAATACACTGTTCATTACGGGCCAGTTTCAGCACGGGCCGCTAATGGGCCAAGAGTTACAAAGGGCCTCATATGGGCCGAAAGACGTCATGGGCTATACATGGGCCAGAAGTGAAAATGGGCTGGAATCATATTGGATGGCCCAGATGATGCTACTGGGCCTAATTCAGATAGGGCGTAACGGGCCTTGGGTTAGCGCGCTGTAAATGGGCTATATGCGAACAAGCCGTTAACATGCTTTCCATGGGCCGGCCCGCCAGCTTTTGTCCAAGTCAAACGGGCCAACCTTTTCACAGGAATGTGCCACTGTTGGGCCGTGCCACGTGTCGACGTATCATAGGCACCTTCTGTCCAGTGAGTGGATGACATCTGTCCCAACGATGAGCCGACACGTGTTTCCTCTAGCCAATGATGATTTTACACGTGGAAAATCCCCATTGGTCGAGGCTGTTAACGGGTTATCGGATCCAAAACCCGACCCGATAGCTTAACGGCGTTCCGTTACGGTGGATGCCACGTGTCGGTCACCCTTGACGAAAGCACTTCTGTGGCGCGCGATTTATCATCATGGAAGTGGACACTTCTGTGATGATAATTTTGGTAATGTCATGGAACACTTCTATGACAACACAGGTATGATTATCTTGATTCTGTCATAAATTTGTCATGGATGTACATGCATGACAAAAAACGCGACCTACTATGACAAACACTTATCATCACGGAACTGTATTTTTTTGTCGTGCATTAAGTAATTGGAGAAGCCTCCCCCAAGCTTGTGGGAGACTCTCTTCTTTAATTTGCACAAAATTATATATATCCCTCAAAGCAGCTTGTTTCTTATGAGCAGGGAAATATTTAGCCGAGAAGTAATAAATCATATCCTGGGGACTACGCACACAACCAGTATCAAGAGAATTAAACCATATCTTAGCATCACCCTTTAATGAGAACGGAAATATTTTAAGGATATAAAAGTAACGAGTTCTCTCATCAGTCGTGAACAGGGTGGCTATATCATTTAATTTAGTAAGATGTGCCACAACAATTTCAGATTCATTACCATGAAAAGGATGAGATTCAACCAAAGTAATTATATCAGGATCAACAGAGAATTCATAATCCTTATCGGTAACATAGATAGGTGAAGTAGCAAAAGCAGGATCAGGCTTCATCCTAGCATTTAGAGATTGCTTATTCCATTTAGCTAATAACCTCTTAAGTTCGTATCTATCTTTGCAAGCTAAAATAGCTAAAGAGGCTTCTTGATCAAAAACATAACCCTCGGGAATAACAAGTGATTCTTCATCATCACTTTCATCAGTATTATCAGATTCAATATTTTCTATCTCTCTAGCCCTAGCAAGTTGTTCATCCAGAAATTCACCAAGTGGCACAGTAGTATCAAGCATATAAGTAGTTTCATCATAAGTATCATGTATTGCAGAAGTGGCATCATCAATAACATGCGACATATCATAACGAATAGCAAAAGCAGTTTTAGGTGTCGCAAGCTTACTCAAAACAGAAGGTGAATCAAGTGCAGAGCTAGATGGCAGTTCCTTACCTCCCCTCGTAGTTGAGGGATAAATCTTGGTTCTTGGATCTTTCAAGTTCTACATAATGATAAGCAGATATAAATCCCAAGTGACTCAAAGAATAGAGCTATGCTCCCTGGCAACGGCGCCAGAAAATAGTCTTGATAACCCACAAGTATAGGGGATCACAACAGTTTTCGAGGGTAAAGTATTCAACCCAAATTTATTGATTCGACACAAGGGGAGCCAAAGAATACTCTCAAGTATTAGCAGCTGAGTTGTCAATTCAACCACACCTGGAAACTTAGTATCTGCAGCAAAGTATTTAGTAGCAAAGTAATATGATAGTAGTGGTAATGGTAGCAAAAGGTAACCATAGTAAAAGTAATGTTTTTGGTATTTTGTAGTGATGATAGCAATAGAAACGGGAAAGTAAATAAGCGAAGAACAATGTATGGAAAGCTCGTAGGCAATGGATCAGTGATGGAGAATTATGCCGGATGCGGTTCATCATGTAACAGTCATAACCTAGGGTGACACAGAACTAGCTCCAGTTCATTGATATAATGTAGGCATGTATTCCGAACATAGTCATACGTGCTTATGGAAAAGAACTTGCATGACATCTTTTGTCCTACCCTCCCGTGGCAGCGGGGTCCTTACGGAAACTAAGGGATATTAAGGCCTCCTTTTAATAGAGTACCGGAACAAAGCATTAACACATAGTGAATACATGAACTCCTCAAACTACGGTCATCGCCGGTAAATATCCCGATTATTGTCACTTCGGGGTTAACGGATCATAACACATAATAGGTGACTATTGTCGGAGTAATGGGCCACGGGTAGGCCAACCCGAGCCCCAGAACCTTTCAAGACATCGGGGCAGGTTGCGCCCCTCAAGACCCTAGGATGAAGAGCCGCCTTCAAGAAGCCAACGACAGGATGGCCAACTGACCACTCACGGCCGAGTCCCAGGGACGACTTCAGGCAAAGCCGACTCCCGACTGGCGACTTCCAGAGAAGCCGGCTTTGGGGAGTCGGCTTGCGACTCCAACACCCCCCATGATCTCATCAAGTGGGACGAGGCACGGGAGTGGCAACGATGAAGCCCGCCCCTGCCCCTTACCAAGGGAAGGCATGGCCACAGCACGTCGTACCCCGGAAGATCTCCGTGCGGCGTGGCACTGTTGCCATGCCGGCCCTGACATCAGCACCGCAGGGCCGAATCCTACACCCACGACGGCTTGTCTGTATGGCCTAGAGGCAGCGGGTCCCACTAGTCAATGAGACCCCAGGAGACGGCAAGAGGACCACCAGTCAAACCCGTCGGGAGTCGGCCCCTGGGAGTCGGCCGAGCCCTCCCCTGGGGCCCACGCGCCATTAATCAAGATGTGATGGGGAGTGGCAATAGTGATCGCCCGCCAGGCGGCGGGGCTGTTGCCACGACCTCATGATCAAGCCCGCGTCATTAGAAGCATGGCTACAGTAATCAGCAGCCGGCAAGACCCGCCCGCGGCGGACGCGGCCTGTCGGCTCCATACCAGGCCAGTCAGCGGGGCCCGCCAGCCGGCGGGCCCCAGCGGTCGGCAGAGAAGAAGGAGGCCAGAGGCGCTGACAGCTGGGCCCGCGTCCAGCCGGATTACCATTGTACCCCTGGGGGGTAGGCCTATATAAACCCCCAGGGCACCGATGCAAAGGGTTGGAACCATTAGCTCTAGGCCAGATCGTATAGAAGGGAGAGAGCTAGCTTTGCCCTCTCCTACCTCCAAGAAATAGCTCAAGGAGCAACCGTGTAAACACTTTGCCATAGTGATCATGCGGAGACCCCACAGAGCAGCAGTAGGGGTATTATCTCCCCGGAGAGCCCTGAAGCTGGGTAAGATTCGCCGGCGTGCATGCCTTCGCCTCATCCCGTTTCCAGGCACCGGCGACGTTCTACTCGCCCCTACCATGATAAGCCATCCTTTGGCATATGTCGCACCAAACCCCCGACATTTGGCGCCCACCGTGGGGCCTGGTGCACCGCCGTCCGGAGACCTGTTCTGGACGGGAACCCTTTTCCTCCCTGGCGAGCGCAGCCAGCCAGGCATGCCAGACGAAGTTTGCATCGACGCACTGCGCGACATTGAGATCGCCTACTCAGCCAGCTGCCTGGTCAAACTTGTCGGTGAGGTTCGCCTCGCCGACGAGCCTGCATCCAACGCAGGCACGGGCGGGTCCGAGAACCTCCTCGCGGGCCTCCTCGATCAACTCCATGTTTCCGGCGAGCCTGCTGTAGACTTGGAGTCTGTGGGCTCCACTGACCTGATGCTGGTCGACTCCGACACCGCGTCGCTCGACGCGTTCCCCACTAATGTGGTGGTCTACGACGAATCCCTCCCTCGCGCGGAGAGCGACGGAAGCACCGTCACCGAGGTGCTAGTCATCAGTCATGACGAGCTCCCCGGC
Source organism: Triticum urartu (assembly GCF_056163025.1). NCBI lineage: Eukaryota > Viridiplantae > Streptophyta > Magnoliopsida > Poales > Poaceae > Triticum > Triticum urartu. The sequence continues at coordinate 439,838,985 of NC_141876.1, read as the reverse complement.
GGAGGAGCGCACGACTCACTCGGCGCGGCGCTACAAGACCTAACTACGCCCATTCCGGAAGACGCTGACGCAGAGACGTTGGAGGCACGCCGCCTTCAGCTCGTTGAAGGCACGAAGAAGCTGGCCAGCATGAGACGCTTGTTAGAAGCCTACCAGCGGGAGATGGATCGCGCCGTCGGCGGCTCGCCGGCCCCGGCGGGGCCCAGCCGCCTTGGCGCGGTCCAGCAGCGCGGCGTAGCCATCCCCAACCTGTTTGGGGTAAGCCGCCCTGTGTACGCTACACCAGCGGAGAACATCCAAGCCGCCCAGGCAGCGGCGGATGAGCTGGACAATTTTGAGGGCGAAGAACGTCGCCTCATGATGGAGCGAGTCCAGCGGCTCCTCGATGCGGCTGCCGCACGGAGGCGCCGCAGCGGCTAAACGAAGACCTTCACTAAGATCAAGGTGCGACGTCTCGGACGCCAAATGGCGGCGCCCGAGGAAGAAGAGACAAGGAGCTGGCTGTCAGCCACAGTCGGACTCGCATTACCATAGAGCGCGACCGAGATGGCCGCCCAAGAGCAGTGGAACGACGGGACGACTATCCGCCTCCCCCTCCCCGCAAGGAGAGGCGAGTCTCCCCGCCGCCTGTTGACCATCCGACTCTCGGCGACCGCCTTGGCCGCCGAGAGGGAGTTGGAGAGAATGGCGCCCGCCACCGGATCGACCGACTTCACTGATCCTTAGCGCTGTAAGAAGAAGACGAGCTGGGTCCGCCTTGTTTCGGGCCCCGCATTCGGAACGAGCCCTTTCCCAGAGGGTTCACGCTCCCAAGAGACACGCCCAAGTATACCGGCTCCATGAAGCCGGAAGACTGGCTAGTCGACTACTCCATGGCTATCAGCATAGCAAACGGCAACAAGCGTGTCGCCGTAAAGTATGTTCCGCTCATGCTCCAGGGCACGGCCCGGACATGGCTGAACAGCCTAAAGCCCCGCAGCATCAACAGCTGGGTCGACTTCACCGAAGCATTCGTCCGCAACTTCACCAGGACGTACAAGCATCCTCCCAAGCCTCGTCAGCTCTCCTTGTGCGTGCAAGGCCCCGACGAGTCGACTCGCGATTACCTCACGCATTGGGCCGAGCTTCGGAACTCCTGTGAGGGCGTGCACGAGGTGCAGGCCATCGAGTACTTCACAGCCGGGGGCAAAGAAGGCACCCTCCTCAAGCACAAGCTCCTCTGCGACGAGCCAGAAACCCTCGACGAGCTGCTGATCATAGCGGACAAGTACGCTACGGCCGACTCCTCCATGAAGGCGGAGATTCAAATCAGCACAACTGGCAAAGTGGCCCCTCAAGCTCCAAGAACTCCGGCGACAGACGCCAGCCGGCGACAACAGCAGGGTGACCACAAGCGCAAGGCCCCGCAGCCGGCTTCCAGCAGCCGGCAGGTCGCGATCGTTGAAGCCCAGCAGCCGGATGAGAAGACTCCGCCCAAGCGATAGAAAGGCGGCAAGCCAAACTGGTTGCTGGCCTTCTCCTATGAGCAGACCTTGGATGGACCTTGCAAGTTCCATAGTGGCGCGAAGCCGTCGAATCACACCACCCGGAAGTGCCACTGGCTCACCAGGATCACTAAGGGAGACGACATCCTGCCTCCCCCGCCTGCTGGGCAGCCGCCTCCACCGCCGCCCCAGCAGCCGGCTGTCAGGCCAGTCGGCGCAGTACAAGACGAATACCCTGAAGAGCACTGAGCCTACGTGGTGTTCACCAGTGTGGCTTATGATCGACGCAGCAGGCGGCTGCAGCGACAAGAGGTGAATGCAGTAGCATCGGAGACGCCAGAGATAATGCACCGGTCCGAGAAGCCCATCAGCTGGAGCAGGGCTGACCACCCAGAAGTGATGCCGAGTCCGGGCTCCTATGCCTTGGTCCTGAATGCCACCTTTGCTACGGACAGACGAGCCACGCGTTTCTCTTGAGTTCTGATAGAAGGAGGCAGCAGCATCAATATCCTGTACAAGGACACCATGGAGAAGTTAGGAATCAAGCAAAGACAGCTCCAGAACAGCCGGACTCTGTTCCATGGCATTGTTCCTGGGCTTTCCTGCTCACCCATCGGCAAGATCCTGATGGACGTCCTCTTTGGAGACAAAGATCACTTCCGAAGAGAGTCTGTTCAGTTTGAGGTGGTGGACCTCGAGAGCCCATACCATGCGCTACTTGGCCGACCCGCCTTGGCCAAGTTCATGGCGGTCCCCCAGTACGCCTACCTCAAGATGAAGATGCCCAGTTCCAGGGGAATTCTGACTGTGGCTGGCGACTACCGGAAATCGTCTGCTTGCGCGGCTGAGAGCAGTCGGCTGGCCGTGTCCCTGGTAATCGCGGCCGAGAAGCGGCTCCTTGAGAGAGTTATGGCGATGGACGGCAAGCAGCCAGAGGTATCGCCCAACCCGAAGGAGTCGGAGGCTGAGGGTTCGTTCAAGCCGGCCAAAGAGACAAAGAAGATACCCTTGGATCCGGAGCACCCAGAGAGGTACACCATCGTAGGCGCATACCTCGACAGCAAATAGGAAGGCGAGCTCATCGATTTGCTCTGTGAGAATCGGGACATCTTCGCATGGTCCCCCAAAGACATGCCAGGTGTACCGACGGAATTCGCCGAGCACAAGTTACATGTCCGATCTGATGCAAAGCCGGTCAGGCAGCCCCTGCGCCGCCTATCAGAAGAGAAGAGAAGAGTTGTCGGAGAAGAGATAGCCCGACTCCTAGCAGCCGGCTTCATTATGGAAGTGTTCTTTCCAGAATGGCTAGCAAATCCGGTCCTAGTACTGAAGAAGAACAAGCAGTGGCGAATGTGTATTGACTACACGAGTCTCAACAAGGCCTGCCCCAAGGACCCATTTGCTCTACCAAGAATCGACCAGGTGATAGACTCCACAGCCGGATGCGAGCTGTTGAGTTTTTTGGATGCATACTCAGGATATCACCAGATCAAGCTGAACCCGTCTGACAGACTGAAGACCGCCTTCATCACGCCGTTTGGAGCCTTCTGCTACCTCACCATGACGTTCGGCTTAAGGAATGCCGGCGCCACCTTTCAGTGTTGCATGCAGAAGTGTCTCCTATAGCAGCTCGGCAGGAACGCCCACGTCTACGTGGACGACGTGGTGGTGAAGACGGAAAAGCGTGGAACACTGCTGGAAGACCTCAAGGAGACCTTTGAGAACCTACGCTGATTCCAGATCAAGCTCAACCCCGAGAAGTGTGTCTTCGGAGTACCAGCCGGCCAGCTCCTTGGCTTCCTGGTCTCTGAAGGCGGCATAGAATGCAACCCAGTAAAGATCAAGGCCATTGAGAGAATGGAGGTACCCAGCCGACTGTTGGATGTGCAAAGGTTCACCGGCTGCTTGGCGTCCATCAGCCGATTCATCAGTCGGCTGGGCGAGAAAGCTCTCTCCTTATACCAACTCATGAAGAAGACCACTTTTTTCGAGTGGAACCATAAGGCAGACGAAGCTTTTCTCCAGTTGAAGAAGATGCTGACTACTCCACCCGTCCTGGCGGCTCTGACCCCCAAGGAACCTATGCTCCTGTACATTGCCGCCACCAGCCGGGTGGTCAGCACGGTCATTGTAGTGGAACGCAAGGAGGAAGGCAAGGCACTACCTATCCAGAGACCGGTATATTACCTGAGCAAAGTACTGTCGACCTCCAAGCAGAACTACCCCCACTACCAGAAGATGTGCTATGGTGTGCACTTTACTGCCAAGAAATTGAAGCCTTACTTTCAAGAGCATCCAATCACGGTGGTCTGCACGGCCCCGCTTGCCGATATCATTGGTAGCCGAGATGCTTCTGGCTGAGTGGCCAAATGGGCCATAGAGCTGGCTTCCTACACCATCGCCTACCAGCCCCGCACCACTATCAAGTCACAAGCACTGGCCGACTTCCTCGTCGACTGGGCCAAGACCCAGTACCTACCTCCAGCGCCTGACTCCACCCATTGGCGGATGCATTTCGACGGCTCCAAGATGCGCACCGGCTTGGGAGCCGGCGTCATCCTCACCTCTCCTAAAGGCGACAAGCTCAAATATGCACTACAAATCCATTTTGCCGCCTCCAAAAATGTCGCCGAGTACGAGGCGCTCATTCACGGGCTCCGGCTTGCCAAAGAACTTGGCATCCGCCGGATCTTGTGTTACGGTGACTCGGACTTAGTGGTCCAGCAATCATCTAGCGACTGGGACACGAAAGATGCAAACATGGCGAGTTACCGTTTCCTCGTACAGCAACTCAGCGGGTATTTCGAAGGGTGCGAGTTCCTCCATGTGCCAAGAAACGGCGCCAGATGATTGCACCGGAGGGTCCGCTGGCTGCTTGCCTTGCGCACCTTCAGACGGCGGTGGAGGCGGTGGTGGAACGTTCACATCCGGCGTAGAGGGGTCGCCGCCTTCCCTCTCCACGACGGGGTCTTCCCTGCCGGCTTCTCCAGTCTGCCCCGTGAAATCTGGAGGCGGCGGCGCAGAGTTCAACGGGGTGACGAACACCGCCGATTGGCGGCGTGCAGCTTCCTCAACCTGCCGCTTCATCGCGGCGGCGGCTTCGGCCTCCGCCAGTTTCTTCTTGGCGGAGGCCTCCACCCTGTCGGCCTCCACCTTCTCCAGGCGAACGGCCTCTTCTTCGGTGCGCTTCTCCTGCGCATTCCGCTCTGTCGCCTCCCGGAGGTCGGCAGCGGGGTCAATCCGCCGAGTGGTGGCGGACGTCTCCGCTGACCCCATGACAGAGGCGGCGGTGACCCTCTCAAGAGTGAGGGGAGCCCTGAAGCAAGGGGAGCAAGTAAAGACTCAGACAGAGCCACAAATAAGGAATAAAGCATTGAGACAGAATACTCACGCGGAGACCAATGGCGGCTTCTTCACTTCCTTACGGAAGCGGATGGCCTTCGCGGCCGCCTCATCCCGCCGGGTCGCCGAAGCCGAACCCTTGGGTTTCTTCGGCCGACTGCCGAACAAGGTCGGCACGGCCCTGCGCTTCTTCCCGCCGCCTGGAGCACCCGGCGCGGCAGAAGAGCCCGCACCAGGCTGGCTGGCTCCTGGCCGATGGCGGGGGGCGACTTCCCCCTCGGCGTTGTCGTCAGGCCAGTCAGCGAAAGTGGCCGAAGGCCTGAAGTCGCCTGCTGTTCCTCCTCCTCCCTCGGCGTCGTCCTCCAGAGCCGCCGCCCCCAAATCAGGGTCGTCGACGTCGCTCTCCGCCCGGTCGGCGAGGAACTCGCGGGCCGGCCCTGAGGTGCCGGCTGGCGGGTGGAGGAGGGGATTCTGACCAAAGCCGACTGGTCAAAACAAACTCGGCGAGAGATAAGACAATCTAAAGAAAGAAAGGAAAGGCAACTCACCATGGGCGGGGGGTTGGCGCGGGAGTACGGCTCCTTGCCGAACCGCCGATCATCCAAGAGCTTGCTGTCCGAGAGGTAGTTCACCATGAAGGCCACCTCTTCGTGAGGCATGTCCTTGGTGCACATCCGACTCGGGTCATGGTGCCTGCTCATCTGGCATATCATGTGGGGGCGGCCTTGGAGTGGGAGAACTCGGCGCGCCACAAAGGCGGCCAGCAGGTCTGGACCAGTCAAACCCTCCGACTGCGTCAACACTCGGAGTCGCGCGATGGCGCCGGCTCCCACAGGCGTTAGTGACTTGGCCCGGTACGACCTGTTGGGCAGTCGCCCAGCCGGCGGGCCGGCTTCGAAAACCGGCAGGTTGACCCAGTCCCCCCTCGCGGAGACGCTCCTGACGTAAAAGTAGGATCTCTGCCACATCTTCACCGACTTTATCAGCAAGATGGAGGGGAAGGGATTGTCGGCCCCCGACCTTCACACGGCGATGAAAGTGCCGCACTGAGCCGGCACGCCCGCGGCCTGGGTGCCGAGCTTGGAGAAGAAGAACTCCCCCCAGAGCTCGATGGTGGGGAGGACTCCGATGAAGCCTTCGCACAAGGCCACGAAGGCGGACAGCAGCACCACTGTGTTGGGGGTGAGGTGGTGTGGCTGGAGGCCGTAGAACTCCAGGAAGGATCGGAAGAAACTGCTCGCCGGCAGCCCCAACCCGCGCAAGCAGTGCGAGTGGAAGATGACCCGCTCGCCCTCTTGCGGCGCGGGGGAAATCTCCCCCTTCGGTGCAAGACGCACCCGCACGTGATCCTCGCCAGGGAGCCAACGAGTCCGGCAGAGGAACTCGATGTGGTCATCGTGAACTTCGGAGCCGTCCCAGGTGCCGGAGCGCACCGGGGGAGCCGCGGCGGCAGAGGAAGAACTCATCGCGAGCTGATCGCCGCGGCGTTCGTCGGAGCTTGGGCGCGCGGCGGAGCGAAGAAGAAGAAGAATGAGGAGAACGAGGAGCAGTAAGAAGGAAGAGAGCGAGGAGTGGTGGGAAGGAGGGGCGCGCGTTCCCCACTCTTCCCCCTACTTATAGCCTCGTGGGCTGCGAAGCCGAGGGGGCGGTCGTGGGGATTTACTGCGCCCACGGCCCCACGACCCCCATGTTTCACGATAAAGTTACTGCACGCAGTAACTCCACAGGAATCCCAACCGTCCCCTGGGGTCGCAACGGATCCGCTCGGGCGCCGAGGCGCGATAGTGGCGGGCCCCGCCTATGGGCCTGTCCCGTCGCGCACGTAGGCTCGCAGAACGGCCCAGCCACGTGTCATCGCATGACAGGCCTAGAACGGGCGGCGGCCTGGAGGCTTAGCTAGCACGCTACTTGGATCCCGCCGCGACGTTCGAAATATTGTGTGAGTCGGAATTGAGTGAGTCTGAATTGAGCGAGTGTGACTCCTTCTAGTCGGCCCGGCAGAAGTCAATCAAAGACCATGTGTTGAGCACCCGGAAAGAGAAACTGCTGAGGCTTCTCGGCTGATCGTCCGCGGCGCCTCACCAGCTTCGGGGACTACTGTCAGAGTAATGGGCCACGGGTAGGCCAACCCGAGCCCCAGAACCTTTCAAGACATCGGGGCAGGCTGCGCACCTCAAGACCCCAGGACGAAGAGCCGCCTTCAAGAAGCCAACGGCAGGATGGCCAACTGACCACTCATGACTGAGTCCCAGGGACGACTTCAGGGAAAGCCGACTCCTGATTGGCAACTTCCAGAGAAGCCGGCTTTGGGGAGTCGGCCTGCGACTCCAACACCCCCCACGACCACATCAAGTGGGACGGGGCAGGGGAGTGGCAACGATGAAGCCCGCCCCTGCCCCTTACCAAGGGCAGGCATGGCCACAGCACGCCGTACCCCGGAAGATCTCCGTGCGGCGTGGCACTGTTGCCATGCCGGCCCTGACATCAGCACCGCAGGGCCCAATCCTGCACCCACGACGGCTTGTCTGTATGGCCTAGAGGCAGCGGGTCCCACTAGTCAGTGAGACCCCAGGAGACGGCAAGAGGACCACCAGTCAAACCCGTCGGGAGTCGGCCCCTGGGAGTCGGCCGAGCCCTCCCCTGGGGCCCACGCGCCATTAATCAAGATGTGATGGGGAGTGGCAATAGTGATCGCCCGCCAGGCGGCGGGGCTGTTGCCACGACCTCATGATCAAGCCCGCGTCATCAGAAGCACGGCTACAGTAATCAGCAGCCGGCAAGACCCGCCCGCGGCGGACGCGTCATGTCGGCTCCGTACCAGGCCAGTCAGCGTGGCCCGCCAGCCGGCGGGCCCCAGCAGTCGGCAGAGAAGAAGGAGGCCAGAGGAGCTGACGGCTGGGCCCGCATCCAGCCGGATTACCATTGTACCCCTGGGGGTAGGCCTATATAAACCCCCAGGGCACCCATGCAAAGGGTTGGAACCCATTAGCTCTAGGCCAGATCGTATAGAAGGGAGAGAGCTAGCTTTGCCCTCTCCTACCTCTCGCGCCGGAGAGCCCACAGAGCAAAAGTAGAGGTATTATCTCCCCGGAGAGCCCTGAAACTGGGTAAGATTCGCCGGCGTGCATGCCTTCGCCTCATCCCGTTTCCAGGCACCGGCGACATTCTACTCGCCCCCACCATGATAAGCCATCCTTTGGCATATGTCGCACCAAACCCCCGACAACTATAGACTTGCAAGATAGGATCAAGAACACTCATATATTGATGAAAACATAATAGGTTCATGTGACGCCCCAAGACCGATGCTCGAGAAGACTTCCATAGGTTCCGGGTTTCCCCGTGTGTTTCATTTCTGCTTGCTCCTTTTATTTTTGCATTGCATCATGTCATCATGTCATAAATCTTTTGCATCTCAACTAAATAATTTGTGTGGGTCTTCGATCCATTTAAATCGAGGGAAGAGTGACTCCTCTTTATAACATTATCCTCCTAATATTTATGGAGCTATTTTAAATATTCCATTAATTTGGAATCATCATAACACACGTGCAAATAATTCCCATGTCTACTTCCTCTTCGAGTTTGACCTTCAAACCTTGCCAATATCTCTCATCTCTTTTATCGAGGCTCCTCCAAAAACCTCAACATTTTTGGACACTTCTAAAACCAAGCCCTAGTTCAAACTCATTTGAATTAAATTTAAATGAGTTTGAATTAAACTCTTCTATTTCGCGTGAAACTTCTTTTCTTGAACTAAGTTTAATTCTTAGACACAGAAGGAGAAGTTTCAGCATTTTCTAAAACCCCCGAGCTATTTATTTCCTTCCTTTTTCCTTCTGTCTACTTTTCTGTAAATGGGAAATAGCAAAGGTTGGCCTTTTGCTCCGAAGCGGCAACTGGCCGGCCCATCTACAGGCCCAGCCGAACCCCCCTCCTAATCCCTCTCTAAGGCCCTGGTCTTTTGCCTCTCCACTGGGCCGGCCCAAGGCCAAAGCCCACCCGAACCTTTTCTAACCCTAGCCGCAGGAGAGGCCTATGCTCGATCCCCTCTTCGTTCCTCCTCCTGCCGCCTCCTCACCCTCTCACTCGATCCCATCCTCCCCGACGCCCTCTCCTACCTCTCGCGCCCTGTGTTGCCCCGCCACGAACGCCCAGAAGACCTCACGGCACCCTCCCCCAGTCTTCGTCGTCCGCTCGAGAGGAGCTCACGGCTGCCGACGTTGGAGCTCCTCCGGCCATGGCGCCCGTGCTGGCGACCCTGCAGGTCGCTGCCCCGCTCCCTCATCCCGTGCCACCGGAGCCCAGCAGGTCGACGACCGCTCCTCCTCTGCCTCGCGTCGCCCTCCGCCGTCAAGTGCCGCCCCCGTCCGGATCCGTGAGGCCCTGCCATGGCTGCGCCTCCCTGCTGCCGAAGCCTCGCCGCCAAGTCTCGCCTGCGCCCTCGGGACTCGCGGGACCCCTTCCTCTATTCCAAGTCCGCCGGCCACAGGTGCCGCTGCCGGCTGCCGCCCCATCACCATGCGGTCCTCATCCACCTCCGTCCCATGGCGCTGCAGCCCCCGTCGTTTCCCTGCCTCTCTTTTGCGCCACGGACTCGAGCCCTCCATCGCGCATCGCCGCCTTGCTGCCTTCCCCGCCATCGGCTTGCTACCTTCACCGGACCTCCTCCGCCTACAAGGCCGCCGCTGCTCTGGCCGCAACCACCTCCGGTCTTCAACCCCGACGCCTGACCCGGCCATCTTCGGTTGCTGCCCGCTGGCCTCGTCGCTCCTCTTGTCACTCTCAAGACGCGCAACCAGGGAAGCCCAAGGCCGCCTTCATGGTTTTCGCCAAGTTCGTCCACCGCCAAACAAGTCGGAGATCCATCGATGCCTCTCCTTGGTGGAACCTGACAAGTACCACTGGTTACGCCAAGTTCGACTACGCGGGTTCACCAAGTACTCCACCGGCATGACCGACGCCGAACGACTTCATGCCGAAACGACAAGTTCCTCTTCGAACCGTGTATGCCTACCGTCGCAAGAACGGGACCGGAAAGTCCGAAGACCCAAGTACCACGACACCGATGACATGAACATCTACGGAATGTGTACGACTACACGGCGTTGCGCCAAGTACCCCGATGGCCGGAGCCCTCAGATCCATCAAGCTCGTCTACATACCGAGAACAACTACCATCTCCGAAGAACCGTGTAACGGAACCGTCAAGTGCGACTATGACCCGTGTACGACTACGCGGAACTCCTCGGACGCCAAGTTCAATGATGCATCAAGTTCCTCGTCGTGACCCCGAACATCTACGGAAACTCATGCTACGATAAACATGTACCACTACCATCATCGAGATCGCGAGAACCTCTATCGTCGACCCTAGAGCATGCGAGAACGACTACTTCCACTACGAACGTCCCGAGAACGTCTACTTCCCCTACACCACATCGAACTTGAACCCCTCCAATAACGCACGCTTCGAAGGTATAACCCCGAGACGACCGCCCGTGAACGAATGCATGTGTGATGTATGAGATGCCCGTGCTTGCTCCGTGCTTGAATTGTCGGTGCACGTTCCCCCTCTTTTGGCTTGTCACCATCGTCGACTCATGGGACACCCGGTATCCGGGAGTACCCCACCATCTTTTGCACGCATCCGCACACTTCTCCTTTTCATCGGTTTCTCAATCGAGTTACCGGAACCGGAACGTTGCCGTGGCACCATTATCGCTATCGTTGTCGTGGCACCCCTTTTTCGTTTCCGCCATGGTAACAAATGCTTCATGATATGCTCTTGTTAACATTTTCTTAAAACCTGCATAAAACTTGCACATGTCATTCGCATCATGATAACAACATTTAAAATGTTTAAAATTGTTGTTGCACCAAATTGCTAAATGCATATGGGGTTTACCGGATTTGTTGTTGGTTATATCCAGCCTCATTTAAATTGTTCGATGGTGTAGTTTTGTTATGCTCCACCTCTTGCCATGTTAAGAAAATTTAATATAGTTGGGTACATAAACGAGAGAGAACTAAATAATTGAAGTGGTGTTTCGTCAATATGCAACGGAGTTGCATATTGAGCTCCACTTAATTTGTAGTATTGTTTGTGCACTTTGCCATGCCATGCCTAATTAAACAGGACATGCATCATACTTGGTTGTGCATCATGCCACGATTATGTGATGGTTGATTACCATGTTGTTTGCTTCTTTCCGGTGTTGCTTCTTTGGGTTGGTTCCGAAACATCGCGTTTGTGAGGATTCGTTCGACTTCTTCCGCTTGTCTTCTTCATGGACTCGTTCTTCTTCCTGGCGGGATTTCAGGCAAGATGACCATACCCTCGAAATCACTTCTATCTTTGCTTGCTAGTTGCTCGCTCTATTGCTATGCCTATGCCGCGTTACCTACCACATGCCTTATCATGCCTCCCATATTGCCATGTCAAACCTCTAACCCACCTTGTCCTAGCAAACCGTTGTTTGGCTATGTTACCGCTTCGCTCAGCCCCTCTTATAGCGTTGTTAGTTGCAGGTGAAGATTGGAGCTTGTTCCATGTTTGGAACATGGTTATTTTGTTGGGATATCACAATATCTCTTATTTAATTAATGCATCTATATACTTGGTAAAGGGTGGAAGGCTCGGCCTTATGCCTGGTGTTTTGTTCCACTCTTGCCGCCCTAGTTTCCGTCATATCGGTGTTATGTTCCCGGATTTTGCGTTCCTTACACGGTTGGGTTATAATGGGAACCCCTTGACAGTTCGCCTTGAATAAAACTCCTCTAGCAAGGCCCAACCTTGGTTTTACCATTCGCCACATAGCCTCTTTTTCCCTTGGGTTCTGCAGACTCAAGGGTCATCTTTATTTAACCCCCCCCCTCGGGCCAGTGCTTCTCTAAGTGTTGGTCTGAAACGGGCAGCCTGCGGGGCCACCTCGGGGAAACTCGAGGGCTGGTTTTACTCATAGCTTGACCTATCTGGTGTTCCCTGAGAACGAGATATGTGCAACTCCTATCGGGATTTGTCGGCACATCCGGGTGGCTTTGCTGGACTTGTTTTACCATTGTCGAGGATGTCTTGTAACCGGGATGCCGAGTCTGATCGGATTGTCTTGGGAGAAGGAATATCCTTCGTTGGCCGTGAGAGCTTGTGATGGGCTAAGATGGGACACCCCTGCAAGGTTTTGAACTTTCAAAAGCCGTGCCCGTGATTATGGGCAGATGGGAATTTGTTAATGTCCGGTTGTAGAAAACCTGAAACTTAACTTAATTAAAATGCACCAATCGCGCGTGTAACCGTGATGGTCTCTTCTCGGCGGAGTCCGGGAAGTGAACATGGTGTTGGAGTAATGCTTGACGTAGGTTGTTCTAGGATCACTTCTTGATCATAGTTGTTCGACCGTGCTTTGCCTTCTCTTCTCGCTCTCTTTTGCGTATGTTAGCCACCAAATATGCTAGTCGCTTGCTGCAGCTCCACCTCATACCTTTTTACCCCTACCTATAAGCTTAAATAGTCTTGATCGCGAGGGTGTGAGATTGCTGAGTCCCCGTGACTCACAGATACTTCCAAAACCAGTTTGCAGGTGACGCAACCGAGCTCAAGGCGGAGCTCGATGAAGATCGTGTTCTTTATGTTGTTCCGTTTCCAGTTGATCAGTAGTGGAGCCCAGTTGGGACGATCGGGGATCTGTGTAGCTTTTGAGGTAGTCTTCTTTTATTTTGGGTTCCGTAGTCGGACCTTGTGTGTATCTGGATGATGTAATGCTTTATTCATGTATTGTGTGAAGTGGCGATTGTAAGCCAACTATGTATCTCTTCCCTTATGTATTACATGGGTTGTGTGAAGATTACCTCACTTGCGACATTGCTTTCAATGCGGTTATGCCTCTAAGTCGTGCTTCGACACGTGGGAGATATAGCCGCATCGAGGGCGTTACAGTTCAGATCTGAAATCATGGCACTCAGGCCCTAGTGACAAGCATTAAGCATAGAAAGTCATAACAACATCAATCTCATAACATAGTGGATACTAGGGATCAAACACTAACAAAACTAACTCGATTACATGATATATCCCATCCAACACATCACCGTCCAGCAAGCCTACGATGAAATTACACACGCACGGCGGTGAGCATCATGAAATTGGTGATGGAGGATGGTTGATGATGACGATGGTGACGGATTCCCCTCTCCGGAGCCCCGAACAGACTCCAGATCAGCCCTCCCAAGAGGTTTTAGGGCTTGGTGGCGGCTCCGTATCGTAAAACGCGATGAATTCTTCTCTATGATTTTTTTCTCCCTGAAACACAATATATAGAGTTGGAGTTGGAGTCTAAGAGGCACCAGGGGGCCCCCAAGGTAGGGGGTGCACCCTAGGGGGGCAGGCGCACCCCCACCCTTGTGGAGAGGTGGTGGGCCCTCTGGTCTTCATCTTCTGCAGGTATTTTTTATATTTTCCAAAAAGTTGCTCCGTGAAGTTTCAGGTCATTCTGATAACGTTTGTTTCTGCACATAAATAACACCAAGGTAATTCTGCTGAAAACAGCGTCAGTCCGGGTTAGTTCCATTCAAATCATGCAAGTTAGAGTCCAAAACAAGGGCAAAAGTGTTTGGAAAAGTAGATACGACGGAGACATATCAATGCACACCCAGGAAAAAGGAACCCTTAACAGAACTATTCTCTCTGGAAGATGTTTCTTACATAATGTAATATAACATAACTAGCCGGATACACATTGTCTGTTCGAGCAATTATGACCCCTACGCCTGGTTCCCCTGCATTCCCCGTTATATTCTATCGTTAGGGTATTCGGAAACACTCCGCACCTTCGGGTCCAGAGGTTGAAGCGAAAAGGTCGGCGATGACAATTGTCTTTATTATCCAGCTAGAAGGAAAGTACACAGTCACTCAAGACTCAAAGACTTCCTCTTCTATACCATCCAACAAGCGGTCAAACTTACAATCATGTTGGGAATATCTAGTGGCCACTTCCACTTGGTCATATACTAAACTAACGGGAATTTCTTCCCCATTCGACCCTACCAGTCCAACCCAGGCCATGTGATTCAGATCTAGATTTTATATACTGCGTTTTCACCATGGCCCGGGCCTTTCGAGCACCCTCTCGGCAAGCCGATATCTTCCACAGTCGGATACGCCGCCGCGCTCCCTTGAACAGCTCTACCAGCTTCTCCATGTTTCCTGGAGGGGATTCGGATGGCCACCAGGCCTTGGCCACACTCCGCATCGCCTGTCGACCTTGATCGTGCAACTGCGATAGCCCTTGCAGAAGATCACTTGATGATCCGGACACCTCCTCTTCGGGGCGGTTCGTTAATACACCTGCAATTACAGCTATATCATCTACTGTTACCTCCAAACTGTTATAAGATAAAAGCGGTCACGTACTGAATATGCCGCCTCGCAGCTTCTTGTTCTCCTTCACAGTGTCAGCTAGCTGAGCTCGCACATCTTCAGTTCTTCGCCCATCTTGGTGTTCGAATCCTGGAGTTTCTTTTTCTCTTGATCGACTTTTGTTAATACACGCTCGCCCGCTGCTAGTAGCTTTTTGGCCTCGTGTTCTTCGCCTCGAGCGGTGCCCAGCTGCTCTCGTAATTGGTCTAACGACCCAATACAAAGATAAGCACCCAGATTCATACTATCAGTGTATCATTCTGAATTCTCGATAGAAGGAAATATTACCGGGAGATGTCTTGTATTTCTCCAGTTCGGCATTGGCAGTAAGCAGCCGGTGCTGACACTTTTCTGGTTCCTAAGTTAACAGGGTGTTCTTCTCCGTAAGCACCTGGTTGTACATTGATCCTTAAATCAGTTGTTTCAACTCCTTTAAGTCTCGGGGGCTACTGGCATATGGTTATCATAGTCAGACAAAACAAATTTACCTGCACATCTTTCAAATGCTACTTTGTGGCCCTGTTAAGCCCATCTCGAGCAGCTCGGATGTATGCATCGGCCGAGTTGAAGGCGTTAACCGACTCTTCTGAAAAGTCGGGGTCTTGTAAAATGGCCCGGCGGCGACGATGATTCATGGCACTCTCCACTTCCGAGTTGGTGATGGATACATCATCCGAGTCCTTGGCTGGAGGATAGTCCGGCCTCGCCCCCACATAAACCCCCTTCTTCACGGCAGCGTTTGAATCCTGGCTGCGGGAAGTACGGCCGCTCGAACCTCCGGATATAGTCCGGTGCACCTTTTTCCTAACACATGGAAAATGGGAAGGTCACAGTTGGATGTGACTGCCCAGGTGCATATTGGAAAATTCATACCTCTTCGATGGAGGCCCGGCCGTGTCTTCGTTTGTTTTCCTCTTGGAAGGCTCGCCTGGTGTCGGGGATGCTCTCTTCGGAGATACCACCAGAGCGGTACGGCATGCTGGACGCTTCCCCTTTTGAGCATAGAACAGCATGGTGGTTAAGAAGGAAGATGAGATCTTTGTTGGATAAGGTGTCTTCGGATTACTTACGTATGAAGCTGCAAGGAGGCCGGGGTAATCGGCGATAATGGGTACATATGTACCGTCATAGCTCATCTGATAGAATATTCCTTCCTCAAGCTCCACAAATATGTCCGGATCTTCTTCATATCCGGGGTCAAGATCCCGGTTGCGATTCTCTGGCTGGGGGCAGGGTCATGGATCCCCTCGACAGCCTTTCGCCATTCCTGTTATGAGCAGATAAGATGCTGCCTGTCAAAAAATGATCCATGTGCAAGGGTAAAATAGTGGAGATGAACCTTACCCAGCTGGGACGATTGTACATGGAAAGTCCGTCCCGATATTGGAGACGGCTGAATTCCTCCTTTTCCCCTTTATACAGCTCGGCTAGAATCTTGGCTAGAGCGGCGGGGGTCTTTGGGCCCTTTCGGCCATAACATGAGGCGTCGTCTTCTCCATTATAATGCCACATGGGTAGTCCCCGGTATTGGATGGCTGGACCCCCCGCGTTATAGAAACCGGCATCACCTTAGCTATTGATAATCCAGACTGGGCAAGCGTCTTGATCTTGCCTAGTAGCAAGCTGATCTCCGCGCTATCCTCTTCCTCGAGGCTTCGAGGATGACAGCTATGGCGTTTCTTCATCGGAGCATTTGAAAACTCGGGGAGGCCAATACGAATGGGGTTGGGTAGAGCGACGTTGTCAATGTAGAACCATTCGAAAGGCCACTCTTCGGGAGATTTCTTCGGCGTGCCGGACAGGTATACGGTCCCGGCGATGCGCCACACTTCGGCTCCCCCACTTCAAAAATTGATCCACCTTGATTGCGAGGGACGAGGAAGAATAGTCTTCTCCATAAATTGAAATGGGCCTCGCAACCCAGGAATAGTTTGGATAGAGTGACATAACCCGCAATGTGGAGGATGGAGGAGGGGGTGAGATTGTGCAGCTGGAGGCCATAGTACTCCAGCAGCCCTCGGAGGAATGGGTGAATTGGAAACCCTACTCCCCTCGGTAGATAGGGGACGAAGCACACTCATTCTCCCGCAGACGGATTGGGAGAATCCTCCGCTTGGGTTTTGCCGTTGAAGGAGGTCAACCCTGCTCGAACAGGGACCAGATCTGCCAGAGGGAGAAATCCCTGCGTTTGCAGCTTCGCCAATCGGCTATGGGACACAGAGCACCTCTCCCACTCGCCTCTCTCTAGGTTGGAACGGGGAGAGGAGCTGGGAATGTTGGCCATATTGGAAAGGTCTTGCCTTTCGGTCTCTGAGGATTTTCTCCGCTTGGTGCCGAAAGGATCTGAGATCCAGACTCTTTAAATAGATGCTCTTCCTTGCAGGGCTGGGGTGTTATTTGCAAAAAATACCATGAATGTCCGCATTCGCTCGACACGTGGAAGACGAGGATATTAAGTGCGCAGAAGCCCAGGGGAGACATTGGATCTATAGCCGAATACACTACATGGAAATCATTAAAGGAACCCGCCTTGCAATACCGAAGACAATCTGTGTGCCGAACACCTCGCTATTGAAGACTGGTTCGGGGGCTATCGAGGGAGTCCTGGACTAAGGGGTCCTCGGGCGTCCGGCCTGGTATCTATGGGCCGGACTGATGGGCTGTGAAGATATGAAGACCGAAGACTGTACCCTTGTCTGGATGGGACTCTCCTTGGCGTGGAAGGCAAGCTTGGCGAACAACTATGAAGATTCCATTTTATGTAACCGACTCTATGTAACCTTAGATCTCCTCGGTGTCTATATAAACCGGAGGGTGTAGTCCGGAAAGGATATACTCAATACCGTAGTCATACAGTCTAGACTTCTAGGGTTTAGCCATTACGATATCGTGGTAGATCAACTCTTGTAATACTCATATTCATCAAGATCAATCAAGTAGGAAGTAGAGTATTACCTCCATAGAGAGGGCCCGAACTTGGGTAAACATCATGTCCCCTGTCTCCTATTACCATCAACCTTAGACGCACAGTTCGGGACCCCCTACCCGAGATCCGCCGGTTTTGACACCGACAATGAGCATTACCGAGAGGGCCCAGATATACCACTCCGAAACACAGAGTGACAAATCCTATTCTCGATCTATGCCAACTCAACAAACACTGTCGGAGACACCTGTAGAGCATCTTTATAATCACCCAGTTATGTTGTGACATTTGATAGCACACTAAGTTTTCCTCCGGTATTCGTGGGTTGCATAATCTCATAGTCATAGGAACATGTATAAGTTTTGAAGAAAGCAATAGCAATAAACTAAACGATCATAGTGCTAAGCTAACGGATGGGTTTTGTCCATCGCATCATTCTCTAATGATGTGATCCCGTTCATCAAATGATAACACATGTCTATGGCTAGGAAACTTAACCATCTTTGATTAACGAGCTAGTCAAATAGAGGCATACTAGGGACACTCTATTTGTCTATGTATTCCCTCATGTACTAAGTTTCCGGTTAATACAATTCTAGCATGAATAATAAACATTCATCATGATATAAGGAAATATAAATAACAACTTTACTATTGCCTCTAGGGCATATTTCCTTCATGACGGCAAATTGATATCATTTGAATTTGAGATGGAAACTAATCGTCATGTTTTGAAGATAAGTGTACTTTTATTTCGAGGGGAAAGATAAGTGCAATTAATCCAGCTGCTTCGTGCATCTCATGTCATGGATGTGTCTGTAGCGCGACCTTTTGATTCTAGCATAATGTTAATGGTTTGCGCAATGGAGTTGTTTCCTTGGGATCGGGTTGCATGGAGCGCGTAGGGTACCTAATTATAGTACTACCAGATGGTTGCACAGATGATTTGACGGAGGGTCCTTTTGCAGACTATATGTATGATTAGATGTCGTCGCTGTTGTCAGGTGTGCAAGACAGTGCACGTAACAACAACTAGTTTTTTCACAGAAAAGGGAGTTTTATTCAGATGTTTATAGAGTTATAGTCGAGAGGCAAAAGTTCCTCAGAAAGTCGAGGTCCTTGGTGCAACCACACATAGTTGTGGTTCCATCTGTATGGCTATAATTTGCTAACCAATCAATCACTCAATTCTAGTTCCTACTAAGTATCTATGGAATAAACTCCTTAATGTTCGCCCTAGCTTTGATATCCTGGACAAGATGCCCATAAGCCGATCAAACTAGTCCATCATTTGAAAAATGGACAAAGCCTCCATGCAATCTGACTAAATAATCACCGACATGTCCGTGTGCTGCAATGTGATAGGCATCCCCTGCATGATAGCACGAATCTCCGTTGATCAACTACAAGTAATCTCTCAAGTGTAGGTGTGTCCTCAATGACCATACCATGGTACACATCTTGTGATGTCTTCCTGCCGCACCAGCAACACACATAAATAGTCCGAAGAGTCATGGAGGTGATGTGGAAGGTACTCAACCCATTGATCGCCTGAAGGCAAAGGTACTCGAGTGCAGTACAGCCATGAAGTAGGCGTTGCATGCCACCGTTTGAGAGGTAGACGACGACGAGCTCGAGGTGCTCCAGTCGTGGTAGAATGTGAGCGGGTGCGTCATTAAGTGGGGGATGGCAGTTCCTGAACTTAGCGATGCGCGGCGTGGGCACGAGGCGGAGTGCAGACGTTGGCAGTGACCGCATATGCCCATCATCAAAAGTGAGCTCCTCGAGCTTATCTAGAGCGGGGGATCGGAACCAGTCGTCAAGCTTGGCCCGGTCCTTGCTGTTCGAACAAAACTTGCCCATTCTAAGGCCTCTGGTTGGGCCAAGGTGACTGCCGAGGATCTTGGAGAACACATCCAAGCTTTTGCGATAGCCATGGCAGAGCTCTTGGGTGTCGATGAGGTCGAGAGGGCTGGAGTTCCATAGGGGGCGCCACCGCCAGGAAAGGACGGTTGTTCGTGCCCCATATTTGATTGGGAGGACGGAGATGATGACTGTCAACATATCATCGGGGAGGCTGCTGATGAATTCTAGACCTGCTGGAGTCGCTTGCGATTCTAGCTCGCCCCGCCTCCGCTTGTTGGCAGCCCCGTTCTCCACCTCCGTAGTCTCCTTGTCAGTGGCGCTTTCTGATAGAAATGGGAGTACATGGAATATTTAGTTAAAACAGGGCAATAGAAAAGTGTATTGGTAACTAGAAGTTATTAGGTAGGAATATACTAAGAAAATGGAATAATAGTTGGTTGCTTAAATACTACACAATTCATTTGACATTGATGGTAAGTCAACATCCAGATAGTTGAAAAGAAAACTTACTTCGACCAAATTATGGACGAATGATTTTGTCGGGGAAGTTAGCATATATCTCATTAACAGGCCCTTTTATGTGCAGTGCAATTTTAGTGCCAGCTTTCAGTACATAAAACTTAGAAATTTCTTTCCAAAAGCCAGTGCCAAAATAGGAGTCACCACGTTCATCAAGTCTTATAGTAGCAATGATTGTAAATCCATGGTTTGTGTGTGTAGTATGACATCCGTGGAGCCTTGATGTATGTAAAGGGAAAAATCGTGCACTACATAATCTGTTACATAGCGAGGGATGTTCTGTAGAAAATGGTAGGATTGTTAAAGAACCCTCGGTACGGCAGATTCACCAACCGAGTGGAGCTAGGTCGACCACGAGTAGCGTCTAGAAAGTCGATGGCGATAGGTGTCGATGTCAAAACCACGGATCTCCGGTAGGAGGTCCCGAACTGTGCATCTAGGATCGATGGTAACATGAGACGGGGGACACGATGTTTTCCCAGGTTTGGGCCCTCTCTACGGAGGTAATACCCTACGTCCTACTTGATTGATCTTGATGGATATGAGTGTTACAAGAGTTGATCTACCACGAGATTGTAATGGCTAAACCCTAGAAGCCTAGCCTGTACGACTATCGTAATGAGTGTATATTCTTTCCGTACTAACCCCTCTGGTTTATATAGACACCGGGGGGGATCTAGGGTTTACATAGAGTCGGTTACATAAGAAGGAATGTTCATAGTCGGTCACCAAGCTTGCCTTCCACGCCAAGGAAAGTCCAATACGGACACAGGCAGCCTTCATGTCTTCACAGCCCATCAGTCCGGCCCATGGATAACAGGTCGGACGCCCGAGGACCCCTTAGTCCAGGACTCCCTCAGTAGCCCCTGAACCTGGCTTCAATGACGAGGAGTCCGGTGCGCAGATTGTCTTCGGCATTGCAAGGCGGGTTCCCTTCATTCCGAACTTCAAGATAGTCTTCGAATGCGATGATAGTATCCGGACCTGCCACACACACCATACATAACCGCAGAGAGAATATATTTTTACACGAGTCTAATCTGCTGCCAGCTTTTTACAACATGACATCATGTCTGTCCGATCATAATTTGGAACCATTTCTCGTCTGCCGCTCCATGTTTCGAGACGCGGTTGCCATTGGCACATTTTGTTGAAGCAGACATCGTGTCCCCTTATTACGAGATTCTCATCAATACGGGCGTGGGCGACCCAACCGTGCCGTTTGCACGACCCTTGGGAATAGGCAAGTTTAAGGCGAGCGGGGAGACGCTTGATATTCACGGCCTTTATAAGGGGATGAGGATTCCCTTTCTTCACCCACACCTCGGATCCTCCTCAGTCCTTCCGTCCCTGAGCTCCAGCGCCCTAGCTTTTAGCTTCTCTCTCGTCCGAGAAAGCACTCCAAAGATGTCCGGATCCGGAGCTGGGGGTAAGTGGATGGCCTCCTCTGTCAAGAAGAGGGATATCAAGGCGCTCCGGGAGGCCGGATATTTCGCCAAGGAGATCGCTCACCGACTCCCGGCCAAGGGACAGATCGTCCCTACTCCAGAGCCCCACGAGAGGGTCGTGTTTCTCACACATTTCGTCCACGGGCTGGGCTTCCCTCTTCATCCATTCGTCCGTGGACTGATGTTTTACTACGGGCTAGACTTCCATGACCTAGCTCCCAACTTCATCCTCAACATCACGACATTAATTGTCGTGTGCGAGGCCTTTCTCCGCATCCTGCCTCATTTCGGCCTATGGCTGAAGACCTTCAATGTGAAGCCGAATGTGGTGAGTGGCCAACAAGCAGAGCGCAAAGGCGCCATGGTGGGAAAGATGCCCAATGTTACCTGGCCCAAAGGCTCATTCGCAGAGACGGTGAAAGGGTGGCAATCGGGGTGGTTCTGTATCACCAAGCCGCGTGACGCCAACTGGGTGGCGGCCCCTGAATTCCGATCCGGAATCCCAATGCGGCTCACCTCCTGGCAAGAGAGGGGCCTAACCTGGGGTCCCTCGGACAAGCTGACTGGGCTCCAGACATGCGTCCATAACATGATAGATAGGAAGATCAAGCTTGTCAACGTGGTCGAGGTCATGCTCATTCGTCGGGTCCTTCCGTGCCAACGCCGGACTTGCTATCTGTGGGAGTACGATCCGGCCAAGCACTAGACGCTACTAGAGCTCTTCGGAACGACGCACCAGGAAATCTGGAAAGTGCTCTTCAAGGCCGGTGAGACGCCATCGCCCACGACCGAAGATCACGGGCTTAGCTTAAAACGCCAGGCTAACCCGGTAAGTTCTTTTAATGTTTTCCAGCCGTACCCTTTACTAGCATATTTTGAGAGAAAGCCTAAGCTTTCCTACCCGTGTTTTCAGCCCTGGATCAAGATAGCCGAGGGGATTAACTGCCCAGCTCCACTGCCCAAAGACCAAGAATTCCCATTACTAACGAAAATGCTTTTTCCGGCACCTTATGAGGTGCCAGAGAAGACGACCAAGAAAGCGGCCAAAGGGGCCAAGAAGGGCCCTCGCCAAAAAGGCGCTCCAGACTTGATGTTCGAAGACAAGACTTCCTCTTCGTCTGCTAACGATGACGACGAAGAGGAAGAAGAAAGCAACTCCCCAGCTGAAGTGGGGAGGAAAAAGAGAGTGGCCCCCAGAAATCCGGAGGCGAAAGTGCCTAAGAGGGTTAGAGGCTCCCACGTGGATAACTCCGTGTGGGATGTTGATAGCAGTCCGGAGCAACCTCGCCGGACCAAGCCTCGGGCCGCCTCGTAAGTACCAGAATCCGAAACGTCTGGCCTTCCTGGTTTGTAATATTGATATACCTTAAACCTTGTTATTGCAGTCCAGAATGCGATGGCTCACCGCGCTCCTCGACAGAGGGGTCGCTAGACTCAAAAGAGATGGATAGCATGTCTCCGCCACCTGCTCATTCCGTCTCTCCCAAGGGTGACGACGAGGTGGTGTCGCAAAAGACCTTCCCCGACCGGGGGGGGGGGGGGCTTTCGGAGATCGTCGGGGTGGCGCCCCAGGACGATTCCTCAGTCGCCGGATACATGGGGGAAAAAGCCCCTATGGGGACTAGTGACGGGGGCCAAGTTCCCTTCGAACCTGAGCCGGATACCATTCTGGAGATCTATGCGGCTATGGAGTCCAGCGAATGGCATTCCCCAAAAGGAGGGAATGTGCCTGTTCCTCCGGTGACCTCTATCCAACCAGAGGCACCGGATAATCTGCTGGAGGCGCTACGAGGCGCCTCTATTGTGGATGAACACCGCGCCCTTATGGGCACGGTAATAGGGAAGGTCTAGTTCGTAAAAAGCGGACTGACCGAAGCCTGCACTAGTCTTCTATCGGGCTTTAAGGTAAGTAATGTGTTTGTAGGAAGAATATCACAGTATAGCCAGTAGTCCCTGATGCTCTGTTTGGTGTTCAGAAACAAAAAGCCGAACAGAGGATCGTGAAGAAGTATTGCAGGAGTCTAATATAAGTTGTCTGTGTGAATAAGTAGGTATCACTGCAGGCTACCATCGCTCATTCTGCTGAGGTCTGCGGACTGAAGCGGAAACTAGAGCGGGCAGAGGAAGAGCTCGGTCTCATGAAGAAGTAGCTGGAGGATAGCCAAGGTATGCAGTAACCTGTAGGTATGTTTTAAGAAAAAATGAATAGTCTGTCCAGACTGAGGTGTCATAAACTTTATTAGGGGCCACGACTGAGGTGGCAGCCCTCAAGAAGGCGTTAGCCAAGGCCAAGGAAAAAGCGACCAAGGAACGCGCCGCGCGCGAGAAGCACGAGGCCCAGGTTGGCGAGGCGCAGCAACAGCTCCAGGGCGCGATCGAGAGATTTGAGTCCTGGGAGCATGATTGTAAGGCGCAAGAGTCCGAACTGGCGAAGGCTCTCCAGAGCACGCAGGATGCACGAGCCGAAGCCCAGAACACCCTCCAGGAAATTCAGGCGGCCAAGGAGATTGCAGCGGGTAATTCTTTCACCATGCAAAGCAAGTATGTAGAAGAAATGTTCCTTGTACTTATCCGAATTTGGGTTTTCCAGGGGCGTTTATAGATCTGCCGTGCAGTATATCACATGCTGCCGAGCATTATAGAGCCGAAGAAGGGATGTCTATGGAGAAGCTATTCTGGTCCCAATATCTTGGACCCGAGCATTCGTTGCCCTTCAGCGACCAGCTAAAGCAGTTTGTCGAGCTGCATAGGTCGGCAGAGCTAGCCATGAAGGACCTGATAGTCCGGCTGTGGCCTATCGAGCCTATACCTAGCAGCTACTTCGGACTTGTTAAGCGGCTTGTAAGTGCTTGTCCGCGGCTCGAAGCCGTGAAGCGGTCGGTCTTGTATTGAAGGTGCACGTATGGCCTTTGCCCGCGTCAAGACGCATTAGGCAAAGCTGGATGCCAAGAAGCTGATGACCGAGGGGCCGCCGGAGGGCAAGGAGCATCGTCGACCCGAGCTCTATTTTGATGGCGTCATGGAGGGGTCCCGCCTTGTGGTGGAGCAATCTTCGAAGGATGTCATATTCCCATGAGAACATTTGTATTATCCTCTCCTGTAATATGGAGCAATGATGTTATGTATTATAATGCTTGCGATTTACATTTTACCTCCTGCGCGGTCATTTATGAAATCTGAGGGTTGACCAGTCGTCGGCTTCTGCCCCTACGTAGATAGTACGGGGGTGTTCAGGATAAATCTAAACACTCTTTACTCCACATTCTGGTCCTTAAAGGAGGTGTTTAGCGCAACGAACAAGGCAATTAGACTATGCGGCCTTTACCGCCCTCACTTAGCCATAGGAGTTTGACAATTAAGAAAGTTGGCAAAGCCCTTGGTATTCGGAAGGCCGAACTAGGGGTGTTATACACGCCTAATCGGAGGAACCAATTCTTTGCAAGAAGCGGAAAAAATCTCTAACAATTTGGAACCTCTCGAACAGCTGACCAGCTCTCGCCGCATCATGACAGTCAGTTTTTGGCTTTCTCTACTGAGGTGCTCATCCGGAAGAACCGGGACACAATCGTAGTAGTTCTCCCTTTACTACCCTAGCCGATATAGTGGAATGTAAGGTAGTAAGCACAGGAGCCGGGCAACCCAACTATTTACCAAAGACATGATTCGGAGCCGATGCATATAATGCTATAGTTCGGGGTGCCGAACTATACTGAAAAAGTGTTCGGACTTTTATTGCCGTAATGCGGGGTGTAATGAAGCCCCTGGTGCAGTAATAGCCATGGTGTACATGTGCAATAAGTAATATATACAAAGGTGAGGAAACAGGAAAATTAAGTAATAAGCTGATGCCACCATTTATTCACCATTGTGATGTAATTTGTACGTCGAGGCGTACTTTGTGCAAGTATTGCGATAAGCAAGTAAAGCTATTTAACATGACGCAACCAAGGGCAGGCTGCGTGCGGGTATGTAAAACAAGTATGTCAATCGTTTAATAGAGACCACCAGGGGATTCCCTTGTATGCCAGAGCTCCTTGCCTCCTTGGTGTGTTCTGCAAACGTGTCGTCCGCATAGACCTCGAAAAGAGAAAACCCATAATAAAAAGAAAAAATAAAGGCGTGCAAATCCCAGGGTTGGTCAAGCCGCACTGTGGATCGTGAGCGAGTTATGCCTCCGTCAGTACCCATGGGGTTTTGAGTGCGTAGTTATGTACGCGCGGTACAGATGCCATTTCCTCATCGGGGCTGGGACGGAGGCCAAATTTACTAAGCTCTTGACAAACCGAGCTGCCCTGTTGCAGTGTAGTCCGGACCTTCTTAACGATGTCCTGGGGCTCGGCGGCCGGATTATGGTGCCACTTGAGAAGGCCGCTCTGTACTTCTGCTGCTAGGGCGGCGGTATCCTCCTCTGTACGGAGGGAACGTTCCGTGTTTCCATTTACTGTAATGACGCCGCGTGGACCGGGCATCTTGATCTTGAGATAAGCATAATGTGGCACCATGTTGAATCTAGCGAACGCAGTTCGTCCGAGCAGTGCGTGCTAGCCGCTACGGAAGGGGACGATATCGAAGATTAGCTCTTCGCTTCGGAAGATATCCGGGCAACCGAAGACCACCTCCAGCGTGATCGAGCCCGTACAACGGGCCTCTACGCCTGGTATAACTCCTTTAAATGTAGTTATCGTGGGCTTGATTTGTGAGGGATTAATGCCCATTTTGTGTACTGTATCCTGATAGAGCAGGTTGAGGCTGCTACCACCGTCCATTAGGACTCGTGTCATGTGAAATCTGTCGATGATTGGGTCGAGTACCAATGCGGCCGAACCGCCATGACGGATGCTAGTTGGATGATCACGACGATCAAAGGTGATCGGGAATGACGACTATGGGTTGAATTTTGGGGCAACTGGCTCTACCGCATAAACGTCCCTGAGTGTGCGCTTGCGCTCCCTTTTGGGGATGTGTGTAGCATATATCATGTTCACCGTTTTGACTTGAGGCAGGAATTTCTTCTGCCCCCTAGTGTTCGGCTACCTGGGCTCGTCGTCTTCATCCTCGCTCTGCGATTCCCCTTCCTTGTTTCCGCTATTACCCTTGCTGGCTTGCTTAAGGACCCGACAATCTCTGTTAGTATGGTTGGCCGGTTTGTCTGGGGTGCCATGTATCTGGCACGGACGATCGAGTATGCGGTCCAAGCTGGATGGTCCTCCGCCGTTCCTTTTATAGGGCTTCTTTCACTGGCCGGACTTGGAGCCACTGAATCCGGCGTGAACTATAGTGTCATCGGTGTTATCGCCATTTCTTCGGCGTTTGTGTCTGTTGCGCCGGAGCTTGCTGGTGCTGTTTTTGGCCTCGGAGGGGCCTACTTCATTGGCTGTGTTTGTACTGCGAGCCAGCCAACTATCCTCTCCTGCGCAAAAGCGGGTCATAAGTGACGTGAGGGCTGCCATGGACCTCGTATTTTCTTGGACGAGGTGGCGGGCGAGCCATTCGTCACGGATGCTATGCTTAAAGGCCGCTAGGGCTTCGGCATCCAGACAGTTGACGATCTGGTTCTTTTTGGTTGGGCACCTAGTCCAGAATTTCTGGCGGACTCTCCAGGTTGTTGAACTATGTGACTTAAGTCATCAGCGTCAGGTGGCCGGACATAAGTGCCTTGGAAGTTGTCAAGGAAGGCTTCTTCCAAGTCATCCCAGCTGCCGATGGAGTTTTCAGGCAGGCTATTTAGCCAGTGTCGAGCTGGCCCTTTGAGCTTTAGTGGGAGGTATTTGATGGCGTGGAGGTTGTCTCCACCGGCCATGTAGACGTGGAGAATAAAGTCCGAATCCATACTGCGGGATCGGTTGTTCCATCGTATGATTCAGTACTGACGGGCTTGAACCCCTCGGGGAATTCGTGATCCAGCACCTCATCTGTGAAGCAGAGAGGGTGTGCGGCGCCTCTATATCGGGCCGCGTCATGGCGCACCTCCGATGAAGTCCGTTTGCGGTTATCGGCCCGGGTGTGACTAGGTTTGTCACGTCCGAATAGGTAGCCGTCATCCCGAGTCGGGAAGCGTCATCGCGATCCATAAATTGATCTGGTGTGTCCTGCTCTACTGTCCAGATTCTGCCGAAGGTCATATGTATGGTCCCGAGTTGTTTTGTCCCTGTTTTGCGAGGCGGTGGGGCGGGCTGTTGTTCGGCCTGAGTTGCCGTTGTATCCCGACCGCGGGGTGGTCAGTCCGCCGCACTATCCCGACCACGTGGTGGTCGGTCCACATTGCGTGAGGGAGGTATGGGATCTGGTGCCTCCCCATCAAACTGAGGTAGCAGTCTGCGCTTTGGGTAACTCTTGGTTGGGCGCTTGTTCTTTGGCTGCCAGGACATCGGTCCATCTGTCAATGATTAGGTCTTGATCGACTTGGAGTTGTTGGTTCTTTTTCTTCAGGCTTCTTGCAGTAGCTATTAGCTGGCGCTTGAAGAGCTCCTGCTCGAGCGGTACCTCAGGCACGATGAAGTCCTCCTTGCTGAGGCTCTCATCATCCTCAGAGACTGGATGATAACTATCATCATCTGGGTCATTGGGCATGGCCTGTTTATCAGGGTTATCTTGCCCGTTGTCTTGTTCCTCCTGTTCGGATGCAGCCCCGACAGGGTCTTCATTGTTTTCGGCGTCGCCTGGAGTACTATTTTCTCCGGTGCCAGCGTTGCCATCATTTGAGCGACGAGGCTTAGAGCGGCGTTTAGGGCGCCGGCGGTTGGACTTTGTCTTAGAAGGTTTATTCGCAACTAGATCTCCTTTGTCATCGTCACTAGCTTTTTCAGGTGTGTCGACCATGTACACATCGTACGAAGAGGTGGTCGTCCAACGTCCAGTGAACGGCGGGTCTTGGCCTTGCTCCATGTCGGCATCATCTTCCATACTATCGATGTCTTCGGAGCCATAATCAAGCATGTCGGTTAAGTCATCGACAGTGGCTATGAAGTGGGTGGCGGGTGGGAAGCGAAATTTCCCATCATCAGCCTCTCGCTCGAACCGAACATAGTTCGATCATGAGTCCTTCTCCAAGGACAAGTTCTTTAAAGAGTTTAGCACATCACCCAAAGGTGAGTGCTGGAAGATGTCCGTGGCGCTAAATTCGAGAATCGATAACCGATCCAGCTCGGTGTTCGCAGGCGTACCCGGTCCGGGACTTATAGCCGGAGACGAGTCCAGAGTTCCATTGAAGGGGCCATCGAACCTTTCGTTGACGGCACAGTGGAACTCTCAATGAAAGCACCAATGTCGGTGTAAAAACCGACGGATCTCGGGTAGGGGGTCCCGAACTGTGCGTCTAGGATCGATGGTAACAGGAGACGGGGGACACGATGTTTACCCAGGTTCGGGCCCTCTCTATGGAGGTAATACCCTACGTCCTGCTTGATTGATCTTGATGAATATGAGTGTTAAAAGAGTTGATCTACCACGAGATCGTAATGGCTAAACCCTAGAAGCCTAGCCTGTATGACTATGGTAATGAGTGTATATTCTTTCCAGACTAACCCCTCCGGTTTGTATAGACACCGAGGGGATCTAGGGTTTACATAGAGTCGGTTACATAAGAAGGAATCTTCATAGTCGGTCGCCAAGCTTGCTTTCCACGCCAAGGAGAGTCCAATCCGGACATAGGTACAGTCTTCGGCCTTCATTTCTTCACAGCCCATCAGTCCGGCCCATGGATAACAGGCCGGACGCCCGAGGACTACTTAGTCCAGGACTCCCTCAATAGGCGGCAGCAAGCGGAAGTGGCGAAATGAGATGGGCATTGCCGGCATCCTGGCGGTGGCGGCATGCATCGAGCTAAGTGTTTACCGCCGCGATAGATAGGGCCATGGCATAGACGCGGAGGAGCTTGTGTAGGTGTGAATGGGGGTCGGAGGGGGTGGTGGGCGGGGTGAGGGTTTTTGTGACGTGGGGATGGTGAGGGTTTTCTTTTTTCTTTTTTGAATTGGGTGGTGGGGGTTTTCTGTCCCACGAAGAATTTTGGAGGCGACGGTTTGCTAGAGCGAACCGCGTGTGATTGACGCAACAGGCAAAATGAAAGTCATTGCACACAGTTCCAATTTTGGGAACCGTGTGTGATTGACGTACTACCTTCGTCCTGGTTTATTGGTCCCCCTTTGTAATTTTGACCAAATATTTAACTAAGAAATGTTTATGCATGTCACCAAAAATTATATCATTGAACACTATGCTCAAATACCCATCCAACGATATAATTTTTGCTGACCTGAACTAACATTTTGTCAGTTAAACCTTTGGTCAAAATTTAATAAAAATTACAAAGGGGACCAATAAAGCAAGACGGAGGTAGATTCCATCAACCGAACTAGTTGCATCCATATCTCACAGTTAGACATAAGTAAACATAGATTAAACATGCTCAGACATAGATAATAAACGTACACGTACATAAGCATAGTTCAACCATAAGTACATAGTTCAACTGTCATTAAGCAAACTCAAGCATACATAGTTTGATCCATCCCACATCTCATCTCACATGCCGGCACGATCCTGAAGCTTCTCCAGGTACTCGGTGTACGCGCCATGCACCACCCTGCGAGAATACTTCTGCTTGAAGGAGCCAACGGCCCGTCCTCTTGCATACACCAGAACACTTAGATACGCGTCATGAAGCTTGTGGTTACAAAATGGGCATCGATAGCCGCCGTTCCAGGTCCTAATACGCCTGTTATGCATTCCCGCATAAAGCTCCCCCAGGATTTGCCTCTTGTACCTCCTCTGGACATCTTCATCCTCGATGTCCACATCATCAGACAGCACCTACACAAATAATAAAACAAATTTGGCATCAAATCAATGATTACATGCCGTGAAGTAGGATTAGAAATTTATGGCTATTTATTTATACATATCCAAAGATTATGGTTTGATTTTTAAGCACACTCGTCTATGTATAGACCAATCTTGAAGAAAATAATGGCACAGACATATGTAGGTCATTCAAAATCAATTGTCAAGTCCTGGCTAGGAATTATTAGCACGAACACTAACCCAAGTCGGATTACTAGTAGAAATCATTTGCACAGATGAAACAACTTATCACTTATCACTTGTACCATTCAAACAATCAATACACTACACGGATATAATGAACCATACTCAGATTTCATGGATTGGGAGAACATAACCATAGGATTTCTATTCCAAAAAGGGGGAGGCAGGAGTAACCAGAGAAACCCTATGATCTATTTTACACATAAATGGGTATAGATGACTAACCAGCTGTCCGTCGTCGTCGGAGTCGTCGCCGGAGTGGTCATCGGAGTCGTCGCTGGAGTGGTCGTCGGAGTCATCGCCGGGGTCGTCACCAGAGTCGGTGTGGAACTCCACCTCCAGATGTGGAAGCTCGGCGCCGTCGACGACGCCGGGATGCAGCGATAACTCACCGGTGGTGAATGCAACCTCTATCTCCATCTCCATGCCGTGCTCCGGTGCTTCAGCAGCCCCGGCGTCACCACTCCCTCCGATGGGGCGCTTCGGCGACATCCTCATACACTGACGGCTTTGAGGACTGAGAGCGGTGTCGAGGATGCAAGCAGAGAGAGGATTGTGTTTGTGTGGAGAGGATGGGGGGTGCGGCCGCTCGGGCGCACCATTACTATGGAGTAGCGAGAGTTGTGGTAGAGAGGTGGGTGGCGATCAAACCGATGGCTCGCCTCCCCGGTGAGCCTGCGCACCGGACTGCTAGCATGCCTACCAAAGTTTCACATAGCTACTCACACGCCTCCCAATGACATTGCGCACCGAGCACACATCCGTTAATTCACACACCTGCACACACGCCTCCCCATCTGCCTGCGCGGCGGACTGATTGCATGCGTCCCGTCAACTCACGCCTGCTCGCATGGCACACGGGTCGCGCGGTGGCACGTATATTGTTTTTCTATTTGGATGATTAATGTTGCTGCTTTATTGCTGAACCAAAGCATGGCACGTATCCATTGTTGGTTTAATGCTCATGGTTCGAATAAATAATCTGTTTGGGATATTGGTTCCCACTTATTAATAATCTCCCGTTTGTAATTAGATAAAGATTACATCAAAACTGGTCTCAAATTTGACAAAAAAAAGTACAATGCCACTTTGTATTGATGTCCATATAGACAACACAATTAGTTTCATGAACTTGAAATAAGTTTTGGATGTACTAGAACTTGAAAATCAATATTCTCAATGTTTGAAATTTGTTGCACGGGGATTAAACATGCTCCCAGTGAGACACATGTGTTTTTGCAATCCATTTAGGTGCACTGTCCCGTGTGCATGTAGCTCAAATTTGATTTTTGCACACTATACCCATAGAAAATCAATCAATTAATGTACTAAAACGTCTTAATGATCTCTATGATTTTTTCGAAATTAAAACGTCCCTCCTTTGGTAACATATGTTCACCGTGGGATAATTAATTTAACATGCATTGTAGTTGCGGTGGATTCGCGGTGTGTATGTGGGTGTGTGCGTCTGGGGGTGGCGGGTGGCTCACAGTACACTACGAGTTGTGAGCCACCGTGTGGGTTGGCCGTTTTGTTAGGCAGACCGGTGCCACATTAGAGTCATGAAATCGTTATTTAAAGCATTACACAACCCTTTCATACATACATGTTTTGGCCACATGCATGATACAGTTTGAGGACACATACATGCATGTGTATGCATGAATCCCTCCCATCGAGTCGAAGTGGCTAGTACAACAACATGTCATGAACCGATCTCGCTTTGTGTGGGGAGCTAGTGTACGATTTTTTACGCACGGGCCACGTCAATGTTGTGAAATGGTATTCAAACATGCATGCACACATCACCTCCATACATATCATTGTAGTGGTTGCCTTCGAATGGTACACTCCCTCACGTGCTTATCGGCGACACGCCTAAATATTCGTGGGCCCGCATGGACATCCATGATCACATTGACCAACAACAAGATAGGTTACCATGGAGGATTCTTCATTTGGTTCGTGTTATCATAGTTTAGGTCATGGTGAGATTCAGACCTTAAGTTTGAGCGCATGTACTATGCACGCATGCATGCATGAATCCACATCGTTGGCTTGAAGTGTGGTGTAACCTACATATGCATCGTCAACCTAACCCTCACTCAGTGTGGGGATTTCTAGTTTGAAATCACGGTGCCACATCAAAGTTTTCCTATTGTAACTCAAAAAAACACCTCTCCATACATATGTTTGGGCCACACGCATGCAGTGGTTGTCTTCGGGGACTATCTACTTGCGTGATTATTGGCGAGCTAGCGCATCTCCGGGGTCGCATGGACGGCCATCACTTTGACAAACAAGAAGAGAGAGGTTGTACGACCAAGGTGGATTATTCTTGGTCCGTTTTATGATCCATCTTGGTGAGATATGCCTCTCTAGCCCACCAACGGAAAGTGTGTGTGGGGGGGAGGGGGTTGCTACTTCGCACTTTGCTAGGTGAACCTCGGTTGGGGGGGCATGCATTCATAGCTTATAGGATTCCCTTCGTGGCGACACGTGGGGGGGGGGCTGCTAGCTACTTCGCACTTTGCTAGGTGAACCTCGGATGGGGGGCATGCATTCATAGCTTAGGATTCCCTTCATGCCGACACGAGGGACGAGGGGGGCTGCTAGCTACTTCGCATTTTGCTAGGTGAACCTCGGTTGGGGGGGCATGCATTCATAGCTTAGGATTTCCTTCGTGCCGACACGAGGAAGGGGGGCTGCTAGCTATTTCACACTTTGGTAGGGTGAACCTCGGTTGGTGGGATGCATTCAAAGCTTAGGATTCCCTTCGTGCCAACATGAGGGAGGGGGCTGCTAGCTACTTCGTACTTTGCTAGGTGAACCTCGGTTGGGGTGGGGCATGCATTCATAGCTTAGGATTCCCTTCGTGCCGACACGAGGGAGGGAGGGGCTGCTAGCTACTTCGCACTTTGCTACGTGAACCTCGGTTGGGGGGCATGCATTCATAGCTTAGGATTCCCTTCGTGCCGACACAAGGTAGGAGGGGGGCTACTAGGCACTTCGCACTTTTCTAGGTGAACCTCGGTTGGGGGGAGGGGCATGCATTCATAGCTTAGGATTCCCTTCGTGCCGACATGAGGGGGGCAAGCAATAACATGCGCTTTGTGAGATAGGTGCCACATCAAAGTTGCAGTTGGTATTTGAAAATCAAACCACCCTTTTCATACATAGATTTGGTCCACATGCAAGTGTGTCGGATTACGGGTTCCGGCAAACCCTTGAGGTTCGAACACTAGGGTGCGCACGAAGATCTCTCTCCCCCTAGCTCACACTCGCAACGATCTCAATGTCTAGCGGGCCGAACTTGAGGAACAAGGGACACAAGAGTTTATACTGGTTCGGGCCACTGCTGCGGTGTAATACCCTACTCCAGTGTGGTGTGGTGGATTGCCTTGTAGGCTAGGGAAGAACAGCCTCCTGAGGAGAGGTGTCCTTGAGCTCGATGAGCTTGTGTGGTTGGGGATGATCTGAATGATCTCTCTCCGATGAGCCTCTCCCTGGCTACGGTGGTGGCTAGCCCTATTTATAGAGGCCCGAGTCCTCTCCCCAAATATTAGGCGGGACGGGATCCCACAACGGCCAATTTGAAGGGGGACAACGAGTACAAGTTATCCTGACAAAAGGTGGTCTTCACCTGCCAAAGGCTCTGGTGGTGACGTCGTCTTGGGCTCCGTGATGACCTACGTCTTGCCGTCATGATGGTCTTGGTCTTGTTGCACTAATATGGAAACCTTTGCCTGACGCCTCGAGACTCCTCGCATGTGCCTGCCTCTTTAGCACCAAAGAGGAAACTGGCACTCTACGCCCGCTGGCGCCTGCCTAGCCTTGGTCGTCATGGCTCACGTCATCGGAACCTCACGAGGTGCCCCTCACCTCGATCTCTCCGCTCCTCGCGAGCCAGCCTAGTGAGGCTGCCCCTGAGGAGGTCTTGTGGTGTACGCCTCGCGAGGCTTGGCCCCTCGCGAGGGTCTTGAGGGTTGGTTGATCAAGATGGGCCGTACCAGGCCGCTGGTGGAGCCATGCGTTGGGCCACAGGCAGGCAAGTCTAGGTACCCCCGTTCCCAGGACGCCGACAGTAGCCCCTGGTCCCAAGGTGCGCTCGTGCTTGGCATCGTGGCGAAGC
The DNA here is from genome assembly GCF_056163025.1 of Triticum urartu. Classification (NCBI taxonomy): domain Eukaryota; kingdom Viridiplantae; phylum Streptophyta; class Magnoliopsida; order Poales; family Poaceae; genus Triticum; species Triticum urartu. Next base: position 439,804,811 of record NC_141876.1, on the reverse strand, counting down.
CAAGGGGAAAGTGCAGAGTGCCGCAGGACCCAACAGCCTGCTGCCTTGATTGACGTATGGCGATTGGCGGGTTGTGGGTGTCTCCGCTTCCCCACGCTGCCTCGGCAACTGCTCGACTTGACGAGTCCCTGTTGCATGCAGAAAAAGGTCATTATTACCTTAGATCATGGAGGCCAGTGGTTGGCCTCCTCCTGGCTATAAATGGGAAGGGGGACGGAGCCCCGTCACCCATCTTTTCCTCTGCTCCTCCTGCTTCTTCTTCTTCCTCCTTGCTTCGCTGCTGCGCCGCGTCGCCCATGGCGCTGATACGGAGGTTCTCCACCGCTGAGAAGGGAAAAGCCCCCCGCGAAGAGCTTGGACCTCTCCCGCCAAAGAATAGGCTGGCTTGCTCGCGGGATGCCGCTGTGAGGCCGGAGGTGACGAGGTCCTGGCACGAACGGCCTCCCCCGGTGAGGGAGTCCTGGATTAGGGGGTCTTCGGACAGCCGGACTATATCCTTTGGCTGGACTGTTGGACTATGAAGATACGAGATTGAAGACTTCGTCCCGTGTCCGAATGGGACTCTACTTGGCATGGAAGGCAAGCTAGGCAGTACGGATATGTATATCTCCTCCTTTGTAACCGACCTTGTGTAACCCTAGCCCCCTCCGGTGTCTATGTAAACCGGAGGGTTTTAGTCCATAGGACAACATACAATCATACCATAGGCTAGCTTCTAGGGTTTAGCCTCTTTGATCTCATGGTAGATCAACTCTTGTAATACTCATATCATCAAGAACAATCGAGCAGGACGTACGGTATTACCTCCATCAAGAGGGCCCGAACCTGGGTAAACATTGTGTCCCCTGCATCCTGTTACCATCCGCCTTAGACGCACAGTTCGGGACCCCCTACATGAGATCCGCCGGTTTTGACACCGACATTGGTGCTTTCATTGAGAGTTCCACTGTGTCGTCACCATAAGGCTTGATGGCTCCTTCGATCATCGCTAGTGATGCGGTCCAGGGTGAGGCTTTCCTTCCCGGACAGATCTTCATATTCGGCGGCTTCGCACTGCGGGCCAATTCGCTTGGTCATCTGGAGAAGATCGAAAGTTATGCCCCTGGCCATCGGGTCAGATTTGGAAGCTTGAACTACACGGCCGACATCCACGGATACTTGATCTTCGACGGATTTGAGCCCATACCAGACGCGCCACACAGTCGCGATGAGCAAGACGTAACTCTGCCGTCGGACATTGTTCGAGAGATCGCATCCGCAGCTACTCCGGCCGTTAATCCGGAGCAAATCGCGCCATCCGAAAGCGGAGGGATAGACCCTGCCATGGAGGCCGCACTCCCAGTGGCGATAGAGCCAGATACTAAATTCACCCCTTTCGAGAGCCGCGTCACCGAACCACTGGATTTATCCCCGGCCACGGACTCCGAGCCGCCTACATCCGTGCCTGTCGAATCCTACGGGGCTCCGATCATGGAGTTCACCTCCGCGGATATCTTTCAGCACTCACCTTTCGGAGATGTGCTAAATTCATTAAGGTCTCTCTCCCTGTCAGGAGAACCTTGGTCGAACTATGTCCGGCTAGAATGGGATGCGGACGATGAAGAAATTCGCTACCCACCCACCACCCACTTGGTAGCCACTGTCGACGACTTAACCGACATGCTCGACTTCGACTCCGAAGACATCGACGGCATGGACGACGATGCAGGAGACGACCAGGAACCACCGCCCATAGGGCGCTGGACCGCCACTTCATCACATGACGTATACATGGTGGATATACCCAGAGAGGGCAATGGCAAAGAGACAGCGGAGGATGCCCCCTCCAAGTAACCCCGGCGCCGACGTCAGCGGCACCGCTCTAAATCCCGCCATAGCAAAAACAGCGATAACAGTGCAAGAGGAAATAACAGTCCAGTCAACTCTAGAAGAAACGACGACTGCACCACCCCGGTGGCAGGGCATGATCAAGATGCAAACTGCAAACATAGTACGGATCCGACGTCCGACCACGACGACGCAAAGGATAAGCCTCATCAAACCCCGTCTGGGGAAGAAAACAGTCCGGACGAAGATGCACACATCATCCCGGAAACGCACTTGGAGCAAGAAAACCTCCATAGAAGGCTTATTGCCACATCGAGGAGCCTGAAGAAACAGAAGCAAAGGCTCAAGGTCGCACAAGATACACTCAATAGCAAGTCGAACAAAGTAACAAAGTATGGTGGAAGCTACCAAAAAAATAACTATCCAAAGCGCAAGCTATTACCGGAATTCGACGATGAGGCCTTAGAGCCCATACAGCCGAAAAGTGATACGGCCAACCGGAAGGATCCACCACCCTATGAATGCGATAGAGCGGCTAACAAAGTCATGCATAAGTCAACACACGATCTACGTGAGAACTTGCGTCAAAAATCCAGCGTGACCAGATCTATCTATGGATCTCGGAAGCGCGCTACGGTACACAACCAACACCGAATACTACAACCGTCCGAACACCATGGCGCATCCCAATACAGGGGTGCTGCACACCCCTTATGTTTCACTGATGAGGTACTGGATCATGAATTCCCAGAGGGATTCAAACCGGTGAACATAGAGGCGTACGACAGAACCATAGACCCTGGAGTCTGGATAGAGGACTTCATCCTCCATATTCATATGGCTCATGGAGACGATCTCCATGCCATTAAATACTTTCCCCTCAAGCTTAAAGGGACAGCTCGGCACTGGCTGAAAAGCCTCCCCGAAAACTCAATTGGAAGTTGGGAGGATCTCGAGGACGCTTTTCGGGCCAATTTTCAAGGGACTTATGTCCGACCTCCGGATGCAGACGATTTAAGTCATATAATCCAACAGTCCGGAGAGTCCTCCCGGAAGCTTTGGAACAGGTTCCTCACCAAGAAGAACCAAATCGTCGACGGTCCGAACGCTGAAGCCTTAGCAGCTTTTAAACATAGCGTCCGAGACGAATGGCTCGCCAGACACCTCGGTCAAAAAAACCAAGAACAATGGCAGCCCTAACAAGCCTCATGACCCGCTTTTGTGCGGGCGAGGACAGCTGGTTGGCCCGTAGCAGCACCAGCGACCCAAGCACATCCGAAGTCAGGGATGGCAATGGTAAACCACAACGCAACAAAAACAAGCATCGAATTAAAGAAGGTAGCCCAGATAACACGTCGGTAAACGCCGGATTCAGGGGCTCCCGACCAGGTCAGCGGAAAAGCCTTTCAAAGGTAGCAGAGAAGGACAAACTAGCATAAGCAAAATTCTTGACAAACTCTATCAGATTCATGGCGCCCCAGACAAACCTGCAAATCATACCCACCGAGAATGTTGGGTCTTCAAGCAGGCCAGTAAGCTAAACGCCGAACACAAAGGGGAAGAGACACCAAGCGAAGACGAGGATGAGCCTCGCCAGCAAAGCGCCGGAGGACAAAAAAAGTTCCCACCAGAGGTTAAAATAGTAAATGTGATCCATGTGACAAAGAGGAGAAGCAAGCATGCACTCCGAGGCACACGCGCCATAGAGCCCGTCACCCCTAGGTTCAACCCCTGGTTGGCCTGCCCAATCACTTTTGATCGTAGGGATCACGAGACAAATATCTGGCACGAAGGACTGATGGCCTTGGTGTTAGACCCAATAATAAATGGGTACCATTTCACACGGGTCCTCATGGACGGCGGCAGTGATCTAAATCTGATATATCAGGACACAGTCCACAAAATGGGGATAGACCCAACACAAATAAGCCACAGTAATACTACCTTCAAGGGAGTAATACCAGGCCAAGAGGCCCGCTGTACAGGCTCTCTACTACTAGAGGTAGTATTCGGTTCTCCCGATAACTTCCGAAGCGAAAGCTTAACTTTTCACATTGCCCCATTCCGAAGTGGCTATCAAGCACTACTCGAAAGAACGGCTTTCGCTCGTTTTAACGCAATACCGCATTATGCTTTTCTCAAGCTAAAGATGCCCGGTCCACGTGGCATCATCTCGGTTAGCGGAAATACCGAACATTTCCCACGTACAGAAGAGGATGCGGCGGCTCTAGCAGCCGCAAACTAGACGGCCTCACCAACCAGAAAAATGGCAGGTCGTCAAGACCACGGACACGGTCAAACGAATCTGGCGTTCCATCATATATACATGAAATTGGTTTTAGAACCCTCATAAATGATACCAGGGGCTTCCCGCGTGTAACCAGGGCCAGCCCGGCTCAATTTGGCTTCTCTTGAATTTTGATAGTTCATTGATAATAACCAACTCTTCTTTTTGGCACGGCAACTTTCACCTAAGTTCTTTCCTTTTGCAGATGACAATCGTGCTACACCCGTCCAGGACACGGCACAATAGAGATACAGGCACAGACGTGCAGCAGGGACCCGCCCAAAGGTTTCTTTTTAGATTAAGACCTTGCGTAAACCTTTTTTTACTGTCTCTTGTTGCTCACATCCTCCGGATACTCCACACAACCGAGAAGGATGCTGGCGTTATTGGCATGTGGCCACGCCAGAATTTTGCACGTACCTGGACACATGGGGTTTCTTATTAAGGGCATTGTTTAGCCCGGTATATGTTATAGAGACCGAACACCTTAGGGAGTGTTCGGCGTCGCGAGTTTGGCCCTATATGCATCAGCTCTGAATCATGTCTTTGGTCAAATGTTGGGTTTGCCCGGCTCCCACGTTTTGGTACCTTACGTTCCGTTATATCGGCTAAGGTAGCACTGGGAGAACTACTGTGATTGTGCCCTGGTTCATCCGGATGAGCACCTCAGTAGAGAAAGCCGAAAACTGACTATCATGATATAGCGAGAGACTGGTCAACCACTCGATGACTCATCGGAATCTTCGGGATTCCTCCGCATTAACGAAGGGCCATTTCCGGGTCATGTACATACGCGCCCCGTATTCGGACGAGCGCAGAAGTACCAGGGGCTATATAGTAGCCCCACTGTCAAACTCCTATGGCTAAGTCAAAGTGTTAAAGCAATATAGTCCGATTGCCTCGTTCGCTGCGCTATCACCTCCTTAACGGACCAAGACATTGGATCAAGTGTGGATATGCATCTTTTGCGAACACCCCCGCATTATATGCGTGGGGGCGGAAGCCAACGACTGCAAACTTTCAGGTTATACACATATATACATAAACGGCCGCACAGGAGGCATCATAGTACTTTCGGGCAAAAGTATAAATACAGCCTTGATAATTCAGTAAAACATTGTTTGTACAATGGGAATACATGTCACTGGAACATAATATTCTTCGAGTACTGAGCCTCTATCGAACGAGCGCCTTCAAGAACTTCTTCAAAGTAGTGCTCGGCTGCCACTCGGCCTACGGTCGAACCCTGTGTCGCAACAGTGGTGGCCTGCATCTCCGCCCAGTATGTCTTGACACGGGCAAGGGCCATCCGCGCACCTTCTATGCACGCTGATCTCTTTACAGCATCAATGCGTGGCACAGCACCAAGGAATTGTTGCACTAAGCTAAAGTAGCTATTCGGCCTTGGCCCTCCCGGGCACAGGTGATCCACAACGGACCTCATGGCAAGTCTGGACAACCTATGGAGCTCGGCCCACTCGGCCAATCGCTCATTCAATAATAGCGGACGGAGTGGAGCGTGAAACTATGACCAGAACAGCTTTTCCACTTCGGGACCTTTCTGATCCTTGAAGTACTCGGCCGCATCAGCAGCACTTGCAGCCAAATCCATGTACGTGTCCGCAGAACTCCATAGCCAGTCCAGAGGAGCATACTTCGGATCTCCGAACTTAGTCCGCAACAAGAAGGGCTTCCCAGACACGATATCTGCAGCTTGATTCAGCTCCTCCTTCGTCGCTCTAATTTTGGATCGGGCTTCCTTGGCAGCCACCAGGGCCTTCTCCAGGTCCGTCGCCTTCGCCCGGTTTTCTTCTTCAAGAACCTGGTAATGGTCAGCGGCATCTTCTAACTCTACATCCATCTTGGCTATTTTTTCCTTGCTCTCGCAATGCGCGGCTTGTTCAGCCCTTAACTCTTCGGCCGCCTTTAAAGCGGCCGCATTGCTACTCCTTGCTTGCTCCTTGGCTCGGGCAAGCTCCGCCCGAAGGGTCTCCACGGTGGCAGCTCCATCTGCAGTCACAACATATTAAAGATAATGGCATCATGCTACTCTTATTATGTGACGATCACTAGAAAAATCACTCACCCTGTGCCTCGTCAAGCCGCTTGTTGACAAACACTATGTCGGCATCTGCCGCATCAAGTTTCCACTTTAGCTCAGCAAACCCATCAGTCCGGCTAGCTACCGGAGCTTCAGCCACCTGCACATAAAGGCGGTCTGGTTATTACCTGGGACTATGATCCTCTGTTTGCCGCCGTTTTTGATGACTACCAGAGTCTTAGGGTACTATCTGCATAGGGCATACCTAACATATGCGGTACTGTTAAAAACATACATTATTTCACGTACCTTGAAGCCTTTCAGCAGACTCATAAAGGCTTCATGCAAACCGCTTTCAGCGGATGAAATCCTTTCAATTACCGTACCCATTAGCATACGATGCGCTTCCGAGATGGCCGCTTGCCCCAGAAGATCCTTCATCGCGTCCGACCGCACACTGTATGGACCCTTGCTGTCACTCTCCTTAGGAGCCGGATACTGGGGATTCCGGGCAGCCAAAGGGTTATCCTCTAGCCCTAGTGGATCCGGAGATACCCTTCTCGACGACACTTCAAGGTCACCTGCTTCTTGAGGTAGGGTGTCTGGGGGAGGCGTTTTGCTCTCCATCATCTCCGGAAGAAGATCCCCCGAAGATGAACTCTATCAAGAAGGGCTACGATCCGGACTACAATTTATAAGCATTGGTTATTTTCTTTGGAAGTAAGGTAGGATGTTTTCACTATTAAGTACTTTTCGATTACTTACATCTCGATAGAGGGCTGATCCCCGCGTGGACATTGTGCGGCAAGAATACCCTCCGAGGCAGGACCCTCTGATGAAGATTTCTTCTCCCGTTTGGAAACCATAGTTTCCGGATCTTCAGAGGTAGTCCTCTTCCTTCCCCGGGGAGAGAGAATGTCAGATTCTTCCCTTGGATTGTCCTCCCTCGCGGAGGTGCTCATTCCCCCGGCTCTAATAAGTAGCGAGTGAGGCCCTCTTTTGCCCTCTTTATTCCCCCCATCATCTTCCTTTGAGGACACTGGATAAGGCGCCGACTCGAGCATCTTGTCCAGTACCGGATTGTCCAAGCCCTCAGGAAGGGGGGCCGAACACCTGCTCACCATCTCCTTTGTTATCCAGTCCTGGTCAAAAGGCGGCTCTTTAGAATGATGCCATGATAAATAAAAGGACAGCAGGTTCGGCATGGGATTACTTACTTGGGCAGCGGGGCGGTTGCAGCTCAGGCCCACGTCCTCGGTGGTGTCTGGACACTCTATTTGGGGTCCGAAGAATGATTTGTACATCTCTTCGTGCGTCATGCCGAGGAAATGCTGAATAGCACGCGGTCCTTCCGGGTTGAATTCCCACATGCGAAGGGGCCGGCGTTTGCAAGGCTGGACTCGACGAACTAGCATAACTTGCATTACCATAACCAGACTGAAATCTCTCTCAAAGAGATCTCGGATACGGCTTTGCAGTATTGGCACGTCCTTGGCTGGACCCCAGCTTAGCCCCCTACTGATCCATGACATCACTTGCGGTGGGGGCCCCGAGAGAAAGGTGGGGGCAGCTACCCACTTGGCACTTCGGGGAGCTGTGACGTAAAACCACTCCTGCTGCCACAATCCGGACACCTCTGGGAAGGAACCCTCTGGCCATGGAGCGTCAGCGATTTTGCTTATTAAAGCACCTCCGTACGCTGCGTGCTGCCCCTCGATCATCTTCGGCTTCACATCGAAGGTCTTGAACCACAGGCCGAAGTGAGGGGTAATGCGGAGGAAGGCCTCACATACGACAATAAATGACGAGATGTGAAGAAGGGAATCTGGGGCTAGATCATGAAAATCTAGCCCGTAATAGAACATAAGACCCCTAACAAAGGGATCTAGAGTGAGGCCTAGTCCTCGGAGGAAGTGGGAGATGAACACAACGCTCTCATTGGGTTCGGGAGTAGGGACGACCTCCCCTCGGGCGGGCAGCCTATGCGAAATTTTGGCGGTCAGATATTTGGCCTCTCTCAACTTCTTGATGTCCTCCTCTGTGATGGAGGAAGGCATCCACCGACCTTGAAGGTTGGATCCGAACATAGTTGAAGGTCCGAAGCACCTGACCTGAGCTTTGGGTGTTAGAACTCGAGTCGGGGGAAGGATTCAATTAAGCACGGGAGGGAAAAAAAGAAAAAGCCTTGTACCCTTTATAAAGAGGGTGAATATCAGGCGTCCTCCTCGTGGCCGTTTGAGACTTACCTAAGATCTAGGAGTCATACCAATAGGCACGGTTGGGTTACCCACATTTGTATTGATGATAATCCCGTGATAAGGGGAACACGATCTCTTGTTTGACAAGACGTGTCAAGGAAACCGCCTCACGTTATGTGCGGAGCTGGTTAAGAAAAACGGTTCAAATAATGACCGGGCCATGGCGTGATGTCATGCTGTCAAAACGTGTCAGCAGATTAGATTTGTGGAAATATTATTCTCTCTACGGTGGTATGTGGAACTTATTTTGCAAGGTCAGACACTATCCTTGTATTCAAACTCCTCCATGGTGTATTCAGAGGAGGAACCCGCCTTGCAATGCCGAAGACAACACTGCGCGCCGGACTCATCGTCATTGAAGCCTGGTTCAGGGGCTACTGAGGGAGTCCTAGATTGGGGGGGTCTCCGGACAGCCGGACTATATTCTTTTGGCCGGACTGTTGGACTGTGAAGATACGAGATTGAAGACTTCGTCCCGTGTCCGGATGGGACTCTACTTGGCGTGGAAGGCAAGCTAGGCAGTACAGATCTGTATATCTCCTCCTTTGTAACCGACCTTGTTTAACCCTATCCCCCTCCGGTGTCTATATAAACCGGAGGGTTTTAGTCCATAGGACAACATACAATCATACCATAGGCTAGCTTCTAGGGTTTGGCCTCTTTGATCTCGTGGTAGATCAACTCTTGTAATACTCATATCATCAAGAACAATCGAGCAGGACGTAGGGTATTACCTCCATCAAGAGGGCCCGAACCTGGGTAAACATCGTGTCCCCTGCATCATGTTACCATCTGCCTTAGACGCACAGTTCGGGACCCTCTACCCGAGATCCGCCGGTTTTGACACCGACACCCGAGCTATCCGCTGCCTTTGTACGCCCAGGAAGAGGGCTTCGGAGAAGGTAGCAGGGACCGGCACCCCCCGCGCTACGACCGCGGTGGCCGTGCAGTGGTGGCGCGCGCTGCCGCCCCGCGAATCCCCGCCAAGGGCTCCTCGTGAGAACTCTTGGTGTGGGCGGCGATGCCACCGAGCACGTGGATCCGGTTCCCGCTATTCTTCACCGACGTGATGCCGCCGAGGGGGCCGCTAGAGCTGTGGCTGCAGCACACAGGGTGTGACACCCCGGTGATGGGGGCGGAGGTTGAGGTCGCCTCCCCCGGCAAGGTCTTCATGACCCGCGGATGGGGTGAGGTCACCCGCGTCTGCCACGCGGAGGGGGCGCTTGCCATCCACTTCGAGTACAACGGTGCCTCCATGTTGTTCTACATGGTCTTCGACGAGGAGGGCAATCGAAATGGAGTGCTGTCCTAGAGGGGGCCACCAGGACGGTGACTCTCCCGAGCCTGACGAGACTCCGGAGACGAGCGACGACAACTATGTGCCCCCGAGCTCGCGCCGTGCCCGGAGTGCTGCAACGACGTCCGCCCACTGCCGCCGTTGATCTGGATGGGGTTGGCGTCGGCCCCTCATGGCCCACTATTGATGACGGTGACGGCAGTGACGCCTATAGATAGGGCTCATAGAAGCCTTTTTCTTTTGTTCCCTGCAAGGAGTCAAGATGAACCCCATGGGGCGTGTAAAGGATCTGTAGTGTCTTTTGTCAATATTTTTCCTTATTATGAAGATCTATGACTGCGTGTCTTGCTTCGACTCAGTCCCCCTTTCCATCCTCATGGTAGCCTAGTGCTCTACGCCGATAGGTCCCGGTCCCCAGGCAGGCTACAGATGTCGCTGGTATGCCAGGTCACGATGGCGTGGTCAAGGCCAGGAGGTGAGCGGCCCGAGGACCAGTAAGAGCCCCCGAGGCGCGATGCTCAAGAGGTCCCCTTTAGCACGTAAGCAACTACTTGGAGGTAGGAAAGGAAGGTGGCGTCGCCGTAGCTAGGCTGCAAGAGATAGGAATCCTGTGTCGCAGTGCCTGGCTGATCTGGGTGTGAGACTTATCTTTGCGGTCGAAAGTCGATTCCAAGCGTCGCACCAGCTTCGTGCGCCAACTGGGTCGAGCTCACTCAAGCCTCCCCCTCCTTTCACGTCCTTCTATGTGCTCTGCGTCCTCGGGTCCCGGCCCTTGGGCGAGCTCAGCAGCCGCCGGTATGCCAGGTTGCGATGCCATGGTCAAGGCTAGGGGGTGAGGGATGGAGAGCTAGCAAGAGTTCTTGAGTCGTGATGCTCAGGAGCCCCCCTTTAACATGCAAGAGAATTGTGTGAAAAAAAAGGAGGAGCCTGCGATGCCGTCCACCATCAGCCTCTGGAGGTTCCTGCAGGTTAGCGCGAAGGAGGAATATGATACGTCTCAAACGTATCTATAATTTTTGATTGTTCCATGCTATTATATTATCTGTTTTGGATGTTAATGGGCTTTATTTTACACTTTTATATTATTTTTGGGACTAACCTATTAACCCAAGGCCCAGTGCAAATTGCTGTTTTTTTGCCTATTTCAGTGTTCCGCAGAAAAGGAATATCAAACGGAGTCCAAACGGAATGAAACCTTCGGGAGCGTGATTTTTGGAACAAACATGATCCAAAGGACTTGGAGTGGACGCCAAGAAACGAATGAGGCGTCCACAAGGCAGGGGGGCGCCTACCCCCTAGGCGCGCCCTCCCCCTCATGGCTCAACCGACCTACTTCTTCCTCCTATATATGTTCACATACCTCGAAAACATCCAGGAGCACCACGAAACCCTATTTCCACCGCTGCAACCTTCTGTACCCAAGAGATCCCATCTTGGGACCTTTTCCGGAGCCCCGCCGGAGGGGGAATGGATCACGGAGGGCCTCTACATCAACTCCATGGCCCCTCCGGTGATGTGTGAGTAGTTTACTTCAGACCTTCGGGTCCATAGTTATTAGCTAGATGGCTTCTTCTCTCTCTTTGAATCTCAATACAAAGTTCTCCTCGATCTTCTTGGAGATCTATTCGATGTAACTCTTTTTGCGTTGTGTTTGTCGAGATCCGATGAATTGTGGGTTTATGATCAAGTGTATCTATGAACAATATTTGATTCTTCTCTGAAATATTTTATGCATGATTGGTTATCTTTGCAAGTCTCTTTGAATTATCAGTTTGGTTTGGCCGACTAGATTGATCTTTCTTGCAATGGGAGAAGTGCTTAGCTTTGGGTTCAATCTTGCGGTGCTCAATCCCAGTGACAGAAAGGGAAACGACACATATTGTATTGTTGCCATCGAGGATAAAAAGATGGGATTTATATCATATTGCTTGAGTTTATCCCTTTACATCATGTCATCTTACCTAAAGCGTTACTCTGTTCTTATGAACTTAATACTCTAGATGCATGCTGGATAGCGGTTGATGTGTGGAGTAATAGTATTAGATGCAGGCAGGAGTCGGTCTACTTGTCACGGATGTGATGCCTATATACTTGATCATGCCTAGATATTTTCATAATTATTCACTTTTCTATCAATTGCTCGACAGTAATTCGTTCACCCACCATAATACTTATACTATCTTGAGAGAAGCCACTAGTGAAACCTATGGCCCGGGGGTCTATTTTCCATCATATAAGTTTCCAATCTATTTTTACTTTGCAATCTTTACTTTCAATCTATATCATAAAAATACCAAAAATATTTATCTTATCATTATTATCTCTATCAGATCTCACTCTCGTAAGTGACCGTAAAGGGATTGACAACCCCTTTATCGCATTGGTTGCGAGGTTCTTATTTCTTTGTGTAGGTACGAGGGACTTGCGTGTGGCCTCCTACAAGATTGATACCTTGGTTCTCAAAAACTGAGGGAAATACTTACGCTACATTGCTGCATCACCCTTTCCTCTTCAAGGGAAAACCAACGCAGTGCTCAAGAGGTAGCAAGAAGGATTTCTGGCGCCATTGCCGGGGAGTCTACGCACAAGTCAAGACATACCAAATACCATCACAAACTCTTGTCCCTCACATTATATTATTTGCCATTTGCCTCTCGTTTTCCTCTCCCCCACTTCACCCTTGCCGTTTTATTCGCCCTCTTTTTCCGTTCCCCTTCTCTTTTCCAGTTCGTCTCGTTTTGCTTGTTTCTTGTTTGCTTGTGTGTTGGATTGCTTACTCATCATGATGGCTCAAGATAATACTAAATTGTGTGACTTTTCCAATACCAACAATAATGATTTTATTAGCACTCCGATTTCTCCTCTTACCGATGCTGAATCTTGTGAAATTAATGCTGCCTTGCTGAATCTTGTCATGAAAGACCCGTTTTCCGGCCTTCCTAGTTAAGATGTCACTACCCATCTAAACGACTTTATTGATTTGTGTGATATGCAAAAGAAGAAAGATGTGGATAATGGTATTGTTAAACTGAAGCTATTTTCATTTTCCCTTAGAGATCATGCTAAAACTTGGTTCTCGTCTTTGCCTAAAAATAGTATTGATTCATGGAATAAGTGCAAAGATGCTTTTATCTCTAAGTATTTTCCTCCCGCTAAGATCATCACTCTTAGAAACGATATTATGAATTTTAAGCAACTTGATCATGAACATGTTGCAGAAGCTTGGGAGAGAATGAAATTAATGATACGCAATTTCCCTACACATGGTTTGAATCTTTGGTTGATTATACAAAATTTTTATGCCGGATTAAACTTTGCTTCTAGAAATCTTTTAGATTCGGCCGTAGGAGGCACTTTTATGGAAATCACGTTAGGAGAAGCTACTAAACTCCTAGATAATATTATGGTTAATTATTCTCAATGGCATACTGAAAGATCTACTAATAAAAAGGTGCATGCTATAGAAGAAATCAATGTTTTGAGTGGAAAGATGGATGAACTTATGAAATTGTTTGCTAATAAAAGTGTTTCTTCTGATCCTAATGATATGCCTTTGTCTACTTTGATTGAGAATAATAATGAATCTATGGATGTGAATTTTGTTGGTAGGAACAATTTTGGTAATAACGCGTATATAGGTAATTTTAATCCTAGGCCGTTTCCTAGTAATTCATCTAATAATTATGGTAATTCCTACAACAATTATTATGGAAATTTTAATAAGATGCCCTCTGATTTTGAATCTAATATTAAATAATTTATATATATTGGAATCCTACATGTCCTATTATTCTTGGTAGACCTTTCCTTAGAATGATTGGTGCAATTATTGATATGAAGGAAGGGAATATTAGATTCCAATTTCCGTTAAGGAATGGCATGGAACACTTTCCTAGAAATGAAATTAAATTACCTTATGAATCTATTATGAGAGCCACTTATGGATTGCATACCAAAGATGATAATACCTAGATCTATCCTTGCTTTTATGCCTAGCTAGGGGCGTTAAACGATAACGCTTGTTGGGAGGCAACCCAATTTTATTTTTGTTTCTTGCTTTTTGATTCTGTTTAGTAATAAATAATTCATCTAGCCTCTGTTTAGATGTGGTTTTATGCTTTTAATAAGTGTTTGTGCCAAGTAGAACCTTTGGGAAGACTTGGGGAAAGTCTTTGCGATCTTGCTGTAAAAAGCAGAAACTTTAGCGCTCACGAGATTTGCTGCCATTTTTTATTTGAGAGTGCTATTTAGTTAATAATTTTTGTAGATGATTAATAGATAAATTCCTCACGTCCAGAAATTTATTTTAGAATTTTTGGGGTTCCATAACTATTCGGAACCTACAGATTACTACAGACTGTTCTGTTTTTGACAGATTCTGTTTTTCGTGTGTTGTTTGCTTATTTTGATGAATCTATGGCTAGTAATAAAGTTTATAAACCATAGAAAAGTTGGAATACAGTAGGTTTAACACCAAAATAAATAAATAATGAGTTCATTACATTACCTTGAAGTGGTGGTTTGTTTTCTTTTACTAACGGAGCTCATGAGATCTTCTTTTAAGTTTCTTGTTGTGAAGTTTTCAAGTTTTGGGTAAAGATTTGATGGATTATGGAACAAGGAGTGGTAAGAGCCTAAGCTTGGGGATTCCCAAGGAACCTCAAGGTAAAATCCAAGGACAACCAAAAGCCTAAGCTTGGGGATGCCCGAGAAGGCATCCCCTCTTTCGTCTTCGTCCATCGGTAACTTTACTTTGAGCTATATTTTTATTCGCCACATGATATGTGTTTTGCTTGGAGCGTCATGTATGATTTGAGTATTTTCGTTTTAGTTTACCACAATCATCCTTGCTGTACACACCTTTTGTGAGAGACACACATGAATTGGAATTTATTAGAATACTCTATGTGCTTCACTTATATCTTTTGAGTTGGATAATTTTTGCTCTAGAGCTTCGCTTATATCTTTTATAGCACGGCGGTGGTTCTATTTTATAGAAATAATTTATCTCTCATGCTTCACTTATATCATTTTGAGAGTCCTTTAGAATAGCATGGTAATTCACTTTGGTTATAAATTTTAAATGCTAAGAGAAGTTGGATGCTTGATAGATTGTTTTGAGATATAAAGGTGGTAATATTGGAGGTGTGCTAGTTGAGTAATTATGAACTTGATGAATACTTGTGTTGAAGTTGGCAAGTCATGTAGCATGCACCTATGGTAAACATTGTGTGACAAATTTGAAGCATGGGATGTTCTTTGATTGCTTTCCTTATGAGTGGCAGTCGGGGACGAGCAATGGTCTTTTCCTACCAATCTATCCCCCTAGGAGCATGCGCGTAGTGCTTGGTTTTGATGACTTGTAGATTTTTGCAATAAGTATGTGAGTTCTTTATGAATAATGTTGAGTCCATGGGTTATACACACTCTCACCCTTCCATCATTGCTAGCCTCTTCCAAACTATATGATTTTGTATGGATAAGTTTTCTTTGGTTATGGTATTTTGATAAGACATAATTTCTTGATTAGCATACTTGGAGTATTACTATTTTTATGTCAACAATAAAATTTTATCTTGAATCTTTAGGATCTGAACATTCATGCCACAATAGAGAAAAATACATTGAAGAACATGCTAGAAAGCATTCCACATCAAAAATTCTGTTTTTATCATTTACCTACTCGAGGACGAGCAGGAATTAAGCTTGGGGATGCTTGATACGTCTCCAACGTATCTATAAGTTTTTAGTGTTCCATGCTATTATATTATATGTTTTGGATGTTAATGGGCTTTATTTTACACTTCTATATTATCTTTGGGACTAACCTATTAACCCAAGGCCCGGTGCAAATTGTTGTTTTTTGCCTATTTCAATGTTTCGTAGAAAAGGAATATCAAACGGAGTCCAAACGGAATGAAATCTTCGGGAGCGTGATTTTTGTAACAAACGTGATCCAGAGGACTTGGAGTGGACGTCAAGAAATGAACGAGGCGTCCACGAGGCAGGGGGCGCGCCTTCCCCCCTAGGCGCGCCATCCCCCCTCGTGGGCCCCTCGTGGCTCAACCGACCTACTTCTTCCTCCTATATATGTTCACATACCCCAAAAACATCCAGGAGCACCACGAAACCCTATTTCCACCGCCGCAGCCTTCTGTACCCAAGAGATCCCATCTTGGGGCCTTTTTCGGAGCTCCGCCGGAGGGGGCATTGATCACGGGCCTCTACATCAACTCCATGGCCCCTCCGGTGATGTGTGAGTAGTTTACTTCAGACCTTCGAGTCCATAGTTATTAGCTAGATGGCTTCTTCTCTCTCTTTGAATCTCAATAAAAAGTTCTCCTCGATCTTCTTGGAGATGTATTCGATGTAACTCGTTTTGCGGTGTGTTTGTCGAGATCCGATGAATTGTGGGTTTATGATCAAGTGTATCTATGAACAATATTTGATTCTTCTCTGAAATCTTTTATGCGTGATTGGTTATCTTTGCAAGTCTCTTCAAATTATCAGTTTGGTTTGGCCTACTAGATTGATCTTTCTTGTAATGGGAGAAGTGCTTAACTTTGAGTTCAATCTTGCGGTGCTCGATCCCGATGATAGAAAGGGAAACGACACGTATTGTATTGTATTGTTGCCATCAAGGATAAAAAGATGGGGTTTATATCATATTGCTTGATTTTATCCCTCTACATCATGTCATCTTACCTAAAGCGTTACTCTGTTCTTATGAACTTAATACTCTAGATGCATGCTGGATAGCGGTCGATGTGTGTAGTAATAGTAGTAGATGCAGACAGGAGTCGGTTTACTTGTCACGGACGTGATGCCTATATACATGATCATGCCTAGATATTCTCATAATTATTCACTTTTCTATCAATTGCTCGACAGTAATTCGTTCACCCACCGTAATACTTATGCTATCTTGACAGAAGCCACTAGTGAAACCTATGGCCC
Source organism: Triticum urartu (assembly GCF_056163025.1). NCBI lineage: Eukaryota > Viridiplantae > Streptophyta > Magnoliopsida > Poales > Poaceae > Triticum > Triticum urartu. The sequence continues at coordinate 439,788,144 of NC_141876.1, read as the reverse complement.
TCGGGTCTATTTTCCATCATATAAGTTTCCAATCTATTTTTACTTTGCAATCTTCACTTTCAATCTATATCATAAAAATACCAAAAATATTTACCTTATTATTATTATCTCTATCAGATCTCACTCTCGTAAGTAACCGTGAAGGGATTGACAACCCCTTTACCACGTTGGTCGTGAGGTTCTTATTTGTTTGTGTAGGTACGAGGGATTGCGTGTGGCCTCCTACTGGATTGATACCTTGGTTCTCACAATCTGAGGGAAATACTTACGCTACTTTCCTGCATCACCCTTTCCTCTTTAAGTGAAAACCAACGCAGTGCTCAAGAGGTAGCAAGAATACATGCTGCAACCGCGCTTGCCGGTCTGCCACTGGTCGTTCCGCAAGAAGGTGAAGGCACTAAGGGCCTGGTGAGGTGACGTGTGCGGGGCGTGCCGCGAGCCAGAGCTCGACCGCTCTGATTTCTCAGCGTTGCAGGGACGGACCCGAGCACAAGTGTCGTGCCAGCATGAGTATCCCCCTTTGCGGGATGAGCAGGGGGCGATGGGCAGCGCGGGTGGCCGTGATGGATAATAGACGAGCAGATGATAATCATGAAATGACTCAAGCAAGGAGGCAGGTTAGTTCAGATAGATGCAAGAACGGTACATGCCGCTGGGACGGACCCGAGCGGCCTGGGGATGATGCAGCCCGAGGGCCGCCCCCAGCAGGGTAAGCTAAAGATGCAAAAGGATACACGTCATGGGGACAGACCCGTGCGACTTGGGGATAATGCAGCCCGAGGGGCGCCCCCAACTAAATGAATTTGAAAGAGTCACCTGATAACACTGCTGGAGTGGTGTTGGAGTAGCAGATGATGCGTGTCGAAGAGTCGTTCCTCACGAGCCGCCAGGGCCCTAAGCCTCAGGAGGCTCCGGGGCCTCGAGTGGTTCCTTGAGGACCGTTGCCATCTCCGCCAGGACAGCGTGATGCCTGGCCTCCTGAGCCGCCAGGATGCTCTGCAGGTGGCGCTGGAAGGTGACAGTCGCGTTCGGCAAGCCAAATGGCATGCGAATGTAGCTGTGGGGTGGACCCTCGCACCGACCAACGCGCGAAGGCCAGAAGCGCTCCTGAGATGCGGCCATGTTGAGCCCTTGAATGTCGACGCAGACGCGCAGCCCGCCGTCCTCGCCAGGATGGGGGGGGGGCTACGCCAGGTGGTGGGTGGCGGCCGCCACATATGGCACTTGCCTCTTGAAGCTCCTGGGTCGCCTTGACGATGAACTCCTGAGCATCGGGCGCACCTCGCCCGGTGCCCTCCTAAGGGAAACGTGCGGCAAGCACGCCCCCACATGGTGCCCGAGCGCCTCCCTCGTGATGCTGGCTAGGTCTGAGGCCCTCTAGAAGAGAGCCCCCGAGCCTTTCCCGAGGAGGGCGCTGGGCGCGCCTTCCTATGCGAGGGAGGGAGGCGCCCCAGCTATGGGCGCAGGTCCTGAGGTGGTACCACTGGAGACGCCGCTCTCCTGAGGCCCCGGGAGGAGTAGCTGCTTCTTCTTCTTGGGGATGGCCTCGGGAGGGTACATGATGCCTTCATTATCGGGGTCTTCAATCGTTGTGGCTTGGAAGGCGCGCTCAAGGGAGCACAACGCATCTCTTTCTTCGCAGGGGATCGTGATGATGCCTCCACTCCCTAGCATCTTGAGGACGTTGTAGCCGTGGTGGGTACTGCCATAAACTTGGCCAATGCTGGATACCCAAGGATGGCGTTGTAGGGCAGACGGATGTGGGCTACGTCGAAGTCGAGCTCGGTGTGGTAGTTGGTACGCTGGCCGAAGGTGACAGGGAGGCAGACCTGGCCTATCGGGGCGGTGGAGCCGTCGGTCACTCCTGAGAAAGGCTTGGTAGGCTGTAGCTGATCGTATGGCACTTGGAGGCTATCAAATGTCTCGACGGACAGGACATTGAGCCCTGCGCCGCCGTCGATGAGGGTCTTGGTGACTTAGACGTTGCTGATGACGGGTGAACAAAGCATCAGAAGGATGCCGGCGGTTGCCGGGCACTTGAGCTAGTCCGCCGAGCTGAAGGTGATGGCGCACTTGGACCACCTGAGCGGGCGCGTGGCCTCAAGCCTGGGAAGGGCCGTGTTCACCTCACGAGCAAACTGGTTGAAGATGCATTGGGAAGCCGGGACCTAAGCACCGCCCAAGATGCAGGTGATAGCGCGCGGCTCCTGGAAGCCCCCAGCCCCCTCGTCCTGGTGGTGGTCGTCGTTCCTTCTTGGTGGTGGTGGCAGCGGAGGGAGGCTAGCATTACCCTAAGGACGGTTCTCACGAGGTTGGTCCCTCCAGGCGCCCTCGCGAGGCTGGTCCTGCCAGTGATCCTCACAAGGCCGGTCGCGCCACTCCTGACGGGGGCCGCGGTCATCCCAGCGTCCCCCACTTTGTCCTCCTCGGTGGTAGCCCCGGTCGTTGCGCTTGGGACGCCGACCGAAGCGTCCATCTCGAATGGATCTGAGCTCTTGGTAGTCATTAATGTTGTGGTTGTGTACGTTGTGGAAGGCGCGGAACAGATGGCTTCTCTTATACGACTCGGGGTGGTCCCGGCCGCGCTTCGAGTCTGGCTCCGCCGCGAGCACGGCTACTCCCTTGTGCTTCACGTCCTTGGCCTTGGCTTTCTTCTCTTCGGGGTCAGCAGCAGGGAGCTTGAGGAGGGAGAGGCGCCCCTCCTCAGCTCTTGCGCACTTGGTCGCCATATTGAACATCTCCAGGGCCGAGCATAGCTCTTCGTGGATGGCGAGCTCATCCTTCATCTTGACGTCACGGACGCTATCGGAGAACGCGGAGATGATGGCCTCGTCTGTCACCTTGGGGATCTTGAGGCGGACGCTGTTGAAGCGTTGGATGTACTTTTGCAGGGTTTCCCCTGGTTGTTGCTTGATGCGCCGCAGGTCGCCTGTGGCTGGCGGGCGGTCGTGAGTACCCTGGAAGTTGGAGACGAAACGCTCGCGCATCTTGCCCTAGGAGGAGATCGATCCCGCGCGCAGGTTCAGGAGCCACAAGCAAGCGCCATCCTTGAGAGCCATGGGAAAATAGTTCACCATGACTTTTTCGTCGCCGTTGGCTGCCTCGATGCTCAGCTCGTAGAGCTGGAAGAACTCTGCAGGGTCGGGGGTGCCATCGTAGTGCGGAGGTAGATCTGGCTTGAACTTGCCTGGCTAAACGATGGTGCGCAGCTCGGGAGTAGAGGCTCGGCAGCCTGTTGTGGTCACTGGAGCCTGTCATGGCGGTGGAATCTGGTATTGGTACCCACGCACCACCATGGCAGGTGGCCCGCGGTATAGACGTGGTGGCGCGGGGAGTGCGGGAGTGTTTTCTTGTGGTCGAGGGACCTCCTGGCAGCTTCTTTCTTCATGTGCGGGCACACGGCGTGGCGGATCACGCCGCGGGACCACGTGTCTTGGGCGAGGATACCATCTTGGTGCGGAGGAGGCAGCGACGCTCCGTGAGCCACGCATCTCGGCGCGAGAGCGCCATCTTGATGTAGGGGCAGCGGAGGCGCTCCGTGAGCTACGTCCCCCGCGGCTGGAGGCGGGCGAGGCAGCGAGAGGGATGGTGCGGGCGAGCCTCCATCGGTGCCAACGAGCTCGGTGATGCGGTCGAGCCAGTCTTCGTAGAGGTTGTCGACCGGGAGGTAACGCAGGAGCTCGCGTGCCATGAGCAATGCGGCCTGCGCATCCGTGGGTGCGCGACAAGCGTGGGACGACGAGCCGGCCGGAGTCAGCAACGGGGTGGCGGTGCGGCCGTCCCGCCGCACAGAGGGCCGTAGTGATGACGTTTGCTGCTCGTTCACTGCCAGGCCGGTGGCGGCGGTGGCAGTAGGTGATGAAGAACGGCGGGGAGGTCCACCAACGGGCGCCGTCTGGGCGACTCGGGCGGCGAGGGCGGCGCGGTGCTCAGCACGGGCTCGGCGAGCATCTGACATGGATGCGATGGAGCTGCGGAACGTGGATCGACAAAGGGAAAGCTTTAGCGCACCCCTACCTGGCACGCCAAATGTCGGATTACGGGTTCCGGCAAACCCTTGTTTGAACATTGGGGTGCGCACGAAGATCTCTCTCCCCCTAGCTCACGCTCTCGCAACGATCTCAAAGTCTAGCTCACCGAACCCGAGGAACAAGGGACACAAGAATTTATAATGGTTTGGGCCACCGTTGCGGTGTAATACCCTACTCCAGTGTGGTGTGGTGGATTGCCTTGTAGGCTGGGGATGAACAAGTACAAGGGAAGCACAGCCTCCTAAGGAGAGGTGTCCTTGAGCTCGATGAGCTTGTGTGGTTGGGGATGATCTGAATGATCTCTCTCCGATGAGCCTCCCCCTGGCTACGGTGGTGGCTAGCCCTATTTATAGAGGCCCAGGTCCTCTCCCCAAATATTAGGCAGGAAGGGATCCCACAACGGCCAATTTGAAGTGGGACAATGAGTACAAGTTATCCTGACAAAAGGTGGTCTTCGCCTACGAAAGGCTCTGGTGGTGACGCCATCATGGGCTCCGTGATGACCTACGTCTTGCTGTCCTTGTCGGTGTTCTGGGAACTGGGGTCCCCAGACTTGCCTGCCAATGGCCCACGGCGTGGCGCTGCAAGCAGGCCCGTATGACCCATCTTCACCAACAAGCATTCAAGACCCTCTCGAGGGGCCAAGCCTCGCGAGGCGGACGACACAAGACCTCCTCAGGAGCGGCCTCACCAGGATGGCTCGCGAGGGGCGGAGAGATTAAGGCCAGGCAAACCTCGCGAGGTTACAATGACGTGAGCCATGACGATCGAGACCAGGCGGATGCCAGGTGGGCGCCAGTGCTTTCAGTGTCCTTATTTCCTCTTTGGTGCTAAGGGAGCAAGCGCAGACAAAGAGTACCGAGGCGTCAAGCAAAGGTTTCCACATTGGTGCAACGAGACCAAGACCAGCGGGACGGCAGGACGGAGGTCACCGTGGAGCCCAAGACGGCGTCACCACCAGAGCCTTTGGCAGGGGAAGACTGCTTTTGTCAGGATAACTTGTACTAGCTGTCCCCTTTCAAATTGGCCATTGTTGGCTCCCTTCCCGCTCAATATTTGGGGAGAGGACCAGGGCCTCTGTAAATAGGATTAGCCACCACCATAGGCAAAGGAGAGGGCGGATGGAGACCTAGATCCACACACCAACCAAGCACAAGAACACCTCACCTCAGGAGGTTGTTCTTCCCTTTGTACTGTTCATCATCAGCCCAAGAGCCAATCCACCACACCACACTGGAGTAGGGTATTACACCACAATGGTGGCCCGAACCAGTATAAATCTTGTGTCTTTTGTGTTGAGAGTTCGTTGAGCTAGCCTTTGAGATCATGAAGTGCTTGTGGGCGTGATCGGCGAGGGAGAGATCTTCATGTGCACCCCAGTATTCGAACCTTATGGGTTTTGCCGGAACCCGAAATCCGACATTTGGCGCGCTAGGTAGGGGTGCACCGAAGCCTTCTTCTTCGTCGACCCACGCTTTGTCACTCCATCAAGCTCATGGCCGACGCTCGCCGAGATCGCGCTGAGCGCCAGGCCGCCCTCCCCGCCCGTGTTGCTCAGACGGCTCCCGTCGGCGGGGCTCCCCGTCATTCTCCGTCACCTGCCCCCAACGCCATCACCGGTCCGGCGGCGAACGAGAAGCAAGCCTCTTCACTGCATCCCTCCGTGCGCCAGGACGACCACACCGCCACCCCGTCGCTGACTCTGGCCGGCTCGTCATCTCACGCTCGCCGCTCCCCACGGACGGGCAAGCCGCGCTGCTCACGGCACGTGAGCTCCTGCGTTACCGCCCGGTCAACGACCTCTACGAGGATTGGCTGGACCGCATCGCCGAGCTCGTCAGCGTCGCGGGAGGCTCGCCTGCACCGTCCCTCCTCTGCCTCGCCCTCCGCCAGCTGCAGGCGACATGGCTCACGGGGCGCCTCCGACTCCTCCACAACAAGATGGCACCCTTGCGCCGAGGCATGCGGCACAAGGAGCACCTCAGCCTCCCCCGCGCCAGGGTGGCGTCATCGCTCCAAGATGCATGATCCAGCGGCGCGACGCACCACGCCGCGTGTCGGCGCATGAGGAAAGAAGCTGCCAAGAGATTCCCCGTCCCTAAGGAAGTGCTCCACCACTCCCACCTCTGCTACGCCAGGATTGCTTGCTGCGATAAGGACCATGCGCCGCGTGCCGCGGCGATGCAGGGGCACCATGACCAGGCTCCACCTGCAAGGCGGGCCCCAGTGACCACGGCCAGCTGCCGCGCCTTCACCCCTGAGCTATGTAGCGTCGCTTGGCCGGGCAAGTTCAAGCCAGACCTGCCTCCGCGCTCCGAGGGCACCCCCGACCCCGCAGAGTTCTTGCAGATCTATGAGCTGAGCATGAGGCGGCCAGCAGCGACGAGAAAGTCATGGCGAACTGGTTCCCCACGGCTCTCAAGGATGGCACCCGCTCTTGGCTCCTGGACCTGCCTCCTGACTCCATCTCTTCCTGGGACGAGATGCGCGACCGTTTCGTGGCCAACTTCTAGGGCACTCACGACCGCCCCCCAGCCGTGGGTGACCTGCGCCACGTCAAGCAACAACCAGGGGAGACCCTCCAGAAGTACATCCAGTGCTTCAACAACGTTCGTCTCAAGATCCCCAAGGTGACGGATGAGGCCATCATCTCTGCATTCTCCGATGGCGTCCGCGACATCAAGATGAAGGAGGAGCTCGCCATCCATGAGGAGCTATGCACATCCTTGGACCTGTTCAACCTGGCGACCAAGTGCGTCTGGGCTGAGGAAGGACGCCTTTCTCTCCTCGAGCTCCTAGCTGCCGACCTGGAGGAGAAGAAATCCAAGGCCAAGGACGTGAAGCGCAAGGGAGTCGCCGTGCTTGCGACAGAGCCGGACACGAAGCGCGGCAGGGACCAGCCTAAGTCATCCAAGGGCAGCCGACCGTTCTGCGCCTTCCACAACATACACATCCACAACACCAACGATTGCCAAGAGCTCAGAGCCATGCGTGTCGGACGCTTCGGTTGACGCCTCGAGTGCAATGACCGAGGCTACGGCCGAGGAGGAGGACGCGGGGGAGGACGCTGGGACGACCGGGGCCCACGCCAGGAGTGGCGCGACTGGCCTCATGAGGACCGCTGGCAGGATCAACCTCGCGAAGGTGCCTGGAGGGATCAGCCTCGCGAGGACCGTCCTCAGGGCACTGTTGGGCTTCCTCCACTGCCGCCACCAAGAAGGAACGACGAACACCACCAGGACGAGGGGGCTAGGGGCTTCCAGGAGCCGTGTGCTATCGCCTGCATCTTGGGCGGAGCTCAAGCCCCAGCCTCACAGCGTATCTTCAAGCAGTTTGCTCGCGAGGTGAACGCGGTCCTGCCCAAGCTCGAGGCTACACGCCTGCTCAGGTGGTCCAAGTGCGCCATTATCTTCATCTCAGTAGATCAGCTCAAGTGCGCGGGCACCGCTGGCGCTCTCCCAATGCTTTGTTCACCTGTCATCAGCAATGTGCAAGTCACCAAGACCCTCATCGACGGCAGTGTAGGGCTCAACGTCTTGTCCGTAGAGACGTTCGACAACCTTCAAGTGCCATACGATCAGCTTCAGCCTACCAAACCTTTCTCAGGAGTGACCGACGACTCCACCACGCCGATAGGTCAGGTCCGCCTCTAGTTACCTTCGGAGAACGCAACAACTACCGCACCGAGCTCATCGACTTTGACGTCGCCCACATTCGTCTGCCGTACAATCCCATCCTCAGGTATTCGGCCCTGCCAAGTTCATGGCAGTGACGCACCATGGCTACAACGTCCTCAAGATGCCAGGAAGCGGCGGGATCATCACAGTCCCCTGCGAAGAAAGAGATGCGGTGTGCTCCCTCGAGCGCGCCTTCCAAGCAGCGTCAATCGAAGACCCCGGCAACAATGTAGCTTGGTACCCTCCTGAGGTCGTCCCCAAGAAGAAGAAGTAGCTACTCCGTGCTGGACCTCAGGAGGGCAGCTCCACAACTGGCACCTCATCAGGATCAGCGACCGCACCTAGGTCGCCTCCCTCTGTCGCATAGGAAGGCATGCGCGGCGCCCTCCTCGGGAAGGGCTCAGGGCCTCTCTTATGGAGGGCCTCAGACCTTGCCAACATCATGAGGGAGGCGCTCGGGCACCACTTGGAGGCGTGCTTCGCGGCACGCCTCCCTCAGGAGGACACCGGGCAAGGAGCGCCCGGCGCTCGGGAGTTCATCACCAAGGTATCTCAGGAGCTTCAGGAAGCAAGAGCAATACACGGTGACCGCCGCTCACCTAGCGTTGCTCCCCACCCAGGCGAGGGTGGTGAGCTGCGCATCTGCATAGACATACCAGGGCTCAACCGAGCCGCATCTCAGGAGCGCTTCTCTCCTTCGCGTGTCTAGCGCAACCCGCGGAGCGTCATGGCGGGTCAGGAGGCCAGGCACCACGCGGTCCTGGCAGAGATGGCGACGGTCCTGAAGGAACCACCTGGACCCCCAGGGCCTCCCGAGGCTCAGGGCCCCGGTGGCTCGTGAGGAGCAACCCCTTCACCGCGTACCTTCAGCTGCCTCAACACCCCTTCATCAATGGAACCAGGTGACATTGTCCAAGTTCATTTAGCTGGGAGCGCCCAGGGGGCTGCATTATTCCCAGGCCGCGTGGGTCCGTCCCTGTGGCATGTATCCCTTCTTTTTGATGTCTTTAGCTTACCTTGCTGGGGGCGCCCCTCGGGCTGCATCTTCCCCAAGCCACTCGGGCTGGACCCAGTGGCGCGTATCGTTCATGCATTTACCTGAGCTAGTTTGCCTTCCATGCTTAATCTATTTATGATTATCACCTGCTTGATTGTCGTCCAGCGCGAGAGCCGCGCGCCGGTCATCTTTCTTCAGGACCCTTCACGTGAGAGGGTTAGGCACGGCGTCTGTGCTCGGGTCCATCCCTGCAGCATCGATAAATCTGACGGCTAAGCTCTGTCTGGGGGGGCCCATTCACGTCACCTCTTGGGGCCGTTGGTGCTTGACTTTCTCACGCGATGACCTCAGGAGATTCGTTCGGCGCAGGTTGTCTGACCACCTCGCAGGACCAACACAGTGAACAAGAATCAAGACCAAGCGCAACCCGCCTTGAGGTAGGGCCTCGTGATTCCCATGCTGGCTCACGAGTGCCCAGACACACCTCGTCTAGCCCTGCCGTGCAAGCCATGTGTCAGGGTGGGGGTATACACGCCCCGGGGGCTCTCCGCAGCAAGGAGTCCCCTCCCACGTACCAGAGGCGGATCAGCAATCACCATGGCGATTGGTGTCCTTCCTCGCGCTAACTTGCAGGAACTTCCTGAAGCCTACAGCAGGCAGTACCGCGAACTCTCTCTCTCTTTTCCCATGCGATTCGCTTGCGCGTTAAAAGGGGGGCACCTGAGCATCGCGACTCAGGAGCTCTTACTGGCTCTCCGATCCTCACCCCCTGGCCTTGACCACGGCACCGCGACCTGGCATACCAGCGGCGACTGAGCTCGCTCGAGGGTCAGGACCTAAGGATGTAGAGCACCAAGAAGAACATGGAGAAGAGGGGGAGGCCCACACGGGCCTAACCTAGCTACTCAGCAGCGGCCGACACCAAAGCCTGGCATCTCACGAAGGACCAACCCTGGACTGCCAAGATAAGTTTCTCGCCCGGGTCAACCAACCGCTACAATGTAGAGTTCTCATTTGTGTTGCCCCACTGTGGCAACGTAGTCTCCCTCTCTTACCTCTCAGCGGTCCCTTGCACGCCAAAGGGGACCTCCTGAGCATCACGTCTCAGGGGCTCTTACTGGACCTCGGGCTGCTCACCTCCTGGCCTTGACCATGGCATAAAGACCTGGCATACCAGCGACGGTTGAAGCCTGCCTAGGGACCGGGACCTGTCGGCGTAGAGCACCACGCCGTCGCGAGGTTGGAAAGGGGAAACCGAGCCAGAACGGAGCACGCACACGCACAACTTCATAATAAGGATACTATCAACAAAGGACATTACAGACGCATTACACGCCCTAGCGGGGTCTGTTTGGATTCCCCGTAGGGAACAAAAGGAAAGGAATCCCTAGGAGATCTATCTACGCACGCCGAATGACGCCAACGCCATCATCAACAGTGGGCCACAAGAGGCCGACGCCAACCCCATCCAGATCATCGACGGCGGTGGCCAGAAGCTGCAGCCTTGCTCCGGGCGCGATGGGAGCTCGGGGGCACGTAGCTGTCGTCGCTCGTCTCCGGAAACTCCACGAGCTCGGGAGAGTCGCTGGACCACCAGGAGTCGCTGCTGTCACTGGAGGAGCTGCAGGCAGGGCCTGTGGCAGGCCCAGCGCCCGCCACTGCGCCGCTGGCAACCTCCTTCAGGGAAGCACTCCAGGCGGCGGCCTTCCTCGTCGAAGACCTTGAAGTGCAGCACAGAGGCGCCATCGTACTCGAAGTGGATCACGAGGGCGTCCTCCGCGCGGCAGACTCGGGCAATCTCTCCCCAGCCTCGGGTCATGAAGATCCTCCTTGAGGCGACGACTTCAATTTCCGCTCCAGTCACTGGGGCGTCGCAGTCGGCGTGCTGCAGCCAAAGCTCGAGGGGTCCCCTTGGCGGCATCTCTGTAGAGAAGAAGGAAGGGAAGCGAATCCAAGTGCTCGGGGGCATCGCCGCCCATAGCACGAACTCACGCGAAGAGTCCGCAGCATGGACCCCTGGGGCGACGGCGTGCGCCTTCGCGGCACGGCGGCCTCGGCCCAGGCACGAGCGGCGGCGCTCACCGCTCCTCCCTCCGGAATCATCGGCGTGAGCATACAAGGGCAACGGGTACCCATGTGGCGGCCTCTCGTACCACGGCCGTGACACCACCGGCCTCATGACCATCTCGCGGTGATGGGACCTCCTCTTCTTCGGCGGGAGCATTTCGGGCTCGTTGAGGGCAGCCTTGCCCTTCTCTGTGGCCGAGAACCTTCGAATCGGCGCCATGACTGCACCAGCAAGGAGTGGAGCAAGGAAGGAGGAGAAGCAGGAGAGGCAGAGGAGAGATGGGTGATGGGGCTCCGCCCCCACCCCCCATTTATAGACAAAGGGAGGCCAACCGCCGGCCTCCATGATCTAAGGTAATAATGATGGTTTTTCCTTGCATGCAGTAGGGACTCGTCAAGTCGAGCAGTTGCCAAGGCTGCGTGGGGAAGCGGAGACGCCCACGTCCAATCAACCGCCACGCGTCGACCAAGGCCGCAGGCTATTGGGGCCCGCGGCACTCCGCACTTGCCCTTCGGATACACCTCGAAGCCAAAGCCCAAGCGCGCCTTGGGCCCGGGGGCTACTGTCGGTGTTCTAGGAACGGGGATCCCCAGACTTGCCTGCCTGCGGCCCACGGTGTGGCGCTGCAAGCGGGCCCGTACGGCCCATCTTCACCAACAAGCATTCAAGACCCTCGCAAGGGGCCAAACCTCGCGAGGCAGATGACACAAGACCTCCTCAAGAGCGGCCTCACCAGGCTGGCTCACGAGGCGCAGAGAGATCAAGGCCAGGCAACCTCGCGAGGTTACAATGACGTGAGCCATGACGATCGAGACCAGGCGGGTGCCAGGCGGGTGCCAGGCGGGCGCCAATGCTCACAGTGTCCTTGTTTCCTCTATGGTGCTAAGGGAGCAAGTGTAGACGAAGAGTACCGAGGCATCAAGCAAAGGTTTCCACATCGGTGCAACGAGACCAAGACCAGTAGGACGGCAGGGCGGAGGTCACCGTGGAGCGCAAGACCACGTCACCACCAGAGCCTTTGGCAGGCGAAGACTGCTTTTGTCAGGATAACTTGTACTAGCTGTCCCCTTTCAAATTGGCCGTTGTTTGCTCCCTTCCCGCTCAATATTTGGGGAGAGGACCAGGGCCTCTATAAATAGGATTAGCCTCCACCATAGGCAAAGGAGAGGGCGGGTAGAGACCTAGATACACACACCAACCAAGCACAAGAACATCTCACCTCAGGAGGCTGTTCTTCCCTTTGTACTATTCATCATCATCCCAAGAGGCAATCCACCACACCACACCGGAGTAGGGTATTACGCCGCAACGGTGGCCCGAACCAGTATAAATCTTGTGTCTTTTGTGTTGAGAGTTCGTCGAGCTAGCCTTTGAGATCACGAAGTGCTTGTGGGCATGATCGGCGAGGGAGAGATCTTCGTGCGCACCCCAGTGTTCAAACCTTAAGGGTTTTGCCGGAACCCGAAATCTGATAGTCCTAATGGTCTTGGTCTCGTTGCACCGATATGGAAACCTTTGCCTGACACCTCAGGACTCCTCGCCTACGCCTGCCTCTTTAGCACCAAAGAGGAAACTGGCACTCTGCACCTACTCGCGCCCGCCTGGCTTTGGTCATCATGGCTCACGTCATGGGAACCTCATTAGGTGCCCCTCGCCTTGATCTCTCCGCTCCTCGTGAGCCAGCCTAGTGAGGCTGCCCCTGAGGAGGTCTTGTGTCGTCTGCCTCGCGAGGCTTGGCCCCTCACGAGGGTCTTGAACATTGGTTGATGAAGATGGGCCATACCAGGCCGCTGGTGGAGCCACTCCTTGGGCCGCAGGCAGGCAAGTCTGGGTACCCCCATTCCCAGGACGCCGACAAAGTGTGTTCGTGTTCTGACCCTCTCCCACATCATTTTTTGCCAAATTTATGAACATTAGACAAGTAGGATGATGCAACAGACATGGTTCACTCAAACTAACTTTGTGCCACGACGGTGCCCCTGTCACGCACACATCCACACAGTACATTGGGATCCACGAGGCTCCCCCTCTCAGAAGTATCTGCCCGCCTCGAGGGTTTTTCTATTTCATAACACATGGTTGTTATCTCCGGACCGTGTGCGATGTTTCTTGTTCCCAATCCCGCCTGCATCCCTAGAAAATATCCGCCCGCCTCAAGGATTTTTCTGTTTCATAACACACGGTTGTTATCTCCGGACCGTGTGCGATGCACTATCAACAAAATTTTCAGTAGCCCCGGCATTTCACTCCCGCGTTTGACTCCCACGTAGTAAAATTTTCAGTACCCGCATCATTTCCTCAAACACCCCAGGCCCCCCTCCACACACACACACACACCAAAACCTCCTCGGGCGTGCACACGCACACACATCCCCTCCCTCGCTAGAAACCCTAGCAAGGTCACTATCGTCGTTGCCGCCACCGTCGCCGCCACCGCAAGGCCTCCATTGTTAACATATGTCGGTTTGCCCGTGCAGCTTAGCCACCGATCTCCATACCCAAACCGCCCCGAGTTTCTTAGATGATGCCCGCCAAACGCCCCCTTTCCCACAGATCCCCATCCCCAGCCCCACCCCCCACTCCAGAGCGTCGTAGCCTAAGCCCGGCTACGCTTCCCATGGAGCTCGACGAGCGACTGGCCTAAAAGAGGTGTATCTCGGTCTCTTCGCCCGACGTCGCCGAGGAAGCTGATGACCATTACTGGGGGTAGGCACTCAAGCAGCGGGCTAGAGTATGCGGGCATGTCTCGGCCGCCGGCTACGACATCGAGGTCATCGACAGCGATGGCATGAGGCGGGCTATGTCATAGGTTAAGTGGCCCACCCCCAACCCCTCGGGTTCAACCACCGTCAATTTCATCCATGGCCCCATCGCTGATCTCCTCTGGATCGCTGTCAACAATTTGCCATCCTACATCGCCATCGAGCCCCTTTTGTCATTTCTGAAGGACATGTTCTGCGACGCTGGCTTGGGACCCATAGCTTCCAAGTCAGACCTCATCGACGGTGACCACGAGGAGGGCACCCTCTCCGGCTCTTCCAAGGGGAAATAGCCCATCTGCTCTTCCATGGGGAAAGTGCCCGTCTGTGACCTCAGGGAGGGAACCCTACAGCCGTGCTCTTCCAAGGGGAAGGAGCCCATCTACGACAACATGGAGCGTATCCAGGGTCCGTGCTCTTCCCATGGGAATGAGCCCATCCGTGACAAGTGACAAAACCCATGATTAATTGTGTCGTGCCTCTTCACAGGGGGAAACCCATGATTTGTTTTGTCGAGTCCCTTTTGTAGTGTAGTGAGAATATGTCCAGTTTTAATTGCTATATCTGGTTGTTTGCAGTATGCCTTGTTTATTCCAGTTGTTCACAATGTGATGCTCTATATGTGTAATTATTTACTATGCAGTACATTTCATCAATCCAGTTTTAAACATACTGATAGGAATGCATATATTTGCTTGCTGTTAAGCCTATTATAGCTAGCATATGTCTCTTTTAAAGTTTTTTGATTGTTTGGTTGTTTGTAGTTAGCATATGTCCAGTTTCAAATACTACCTTTGGCTGTTCGTAGTATGCCTTGTTTATTCCAGTTATTTACAACATGATGTTCTATATGTGCAAGTATGAACTGTGCAGTTTAATTTCATCAGTACCAGTTTCAACAATACCACTATGAATGACTACATTTGGTTGCTGCATCTTGTAGTTAACACGCCTTTCCATTTTTATTTAACAATAATCAGTGTACTTAGACCGGCACAATACCAGTTTGAATGAATATGTTTGCTTGTTGTTAAATGTTAGGCCTATTACAGTTAACACACCTTTCCACTTGTTTTGCTTTACTAACATGCTTAAACCTGCACACTGAAGCTATCTTTTGGAGATTATTTTGTCTGCCATGGATAATTTTGGTTGATGTTTAGCCTGTTGTGCTTAACATGCTTCTCGATGTACCTACACAGGACAATTTTGGGAACGACTGCTGTTTTCCATCAAGGTTAGTTTCATCCCATGGCTTATATCTACTCATTGTTCATGATATCGGTAGCTGGTACCATATAGGTCGGGGCTGATAAGGGACTAATCGGTGAATCGGACTTTTAACTGAATATATCTGCAACCCATTTATCGTTAGGTTAACTAGGGCCATATGTAATATATCTAAGGCTACATAGCAACATGCACTATACTTAATGTCTAAATATGCAATCCTAGGCTGCATAGCAACAAGGAAGAGTGTTACATTAATGTTCTAATGATGTCTAGATATACGTAGAAGAGCAGTAGCAACAACAACAACACAACCATCTTTGGATACTCAACTTAGCTAGAGGTTAGAGTTAGTTTCTAGCTTATGACCAACCCTGAACTAACTCCATCCAAAGAGTTGTTTGGATGTTAGGGTTAGATTGACAATAAATGCACTAGGAGAACTAGCTCCAATTAGCACCTCTTGGGTTGGATAGTTATTTTGGGTGGGTTATAGATGAAACTTGCTCAAACTAGCCCTCATGTTTAGATATACTCTAGGGCTATTTGAGCCCGAACTAGCTCAAACTAACTGTAACCCAAGGTTACAGCAACAGTTAATTAGCCGATAATTTGTAAGAATGCACTAAACTCCTTCCGGCCCATAATATAAGATGTTAATTCATCTAATATTTGAGTATATTGGATGTTATAAGATACTCCCTCCATTCCTAAATATTTGACTTTTTAGATATTTCAAATGGACTACCACATACGGATGTATATAGACATATTTTAGAGTGTAGATTCACTCATTTTGCTCCGTATGTAGTCACTTGTTGAAATCGCTAGAAAGACAAATATTTAGGAATGGAGGGAGTATTATAAAAGAGTGTTGTACTACATCATTCTGCAATTGTTGTTTAGCTTCTAATATTAACTTGGTGCTTTTAGGTACATATGTCATTGGTAAAGATCCGCGTTTCGACCCTTTCTGCGTATGGGGCAATGAGATATCGATGAACCAACATGAAGTGAGGAAGCTGATAAAGATTGTTAGTAAAATGGGTCCAAAGATTTCAATTAAACTATTTGTTTACACTTTATCCAAGACAACAACGAACTGCCGGATGGTAAGTAAGAACTCTACAACCTTCTTTTTACTGCCCATAATGAGTTGTGTCAGATGACAATGTCTGAATCTTTTTGCTTTGAAGTGGTTGCCAAAGCAGTTTACTCAAGATTACCTCTCAAACTACATGATTGGTGGGATGCAAAGGTTAAAGTATTTCTACCAGAACACAATGATTATCTAGATGTTGTCATGAAGTCCGTGAAGGATGG
The DNA here is from genome assembly GCF_056163025.1 of Triticum urartu. Lineage (NCBI taxonomy): Eukaryota > Viridiplantae > Streptophyta > Magnoliopsida > Poales > Poaceae > Triticum > Triticum urartu. The sequence continues at coordinate 439,772,059 of NC_141876.1, read as the reverse complement.
GCGGTCAGCCATCACAAGGGTTTGCACTAGAGTCGTGCGTGCCTTATGCATGGAGGAGGGCACAATATGGGCATTCTGCTTCACCTTGTTCAGCAACCAGAATGTATTTCACCTCTTTCTTTACCGTATTTAATAGTACAAGTATACAACTGTGCTTAATCATTCTTTACTTGGTTCTTATGTAATTCTTGACCATATGTACCTATGAATCGAATAATGCATTGGTTGTTTGAACCTGATGGATATGAATAAAGTTGTAGCATACATTCAAATTCAAATTCAAATCTGGTACAATTTGAATTAGCAGCAATTAAATTACGGCAAAATTACGCCCTCCAGGTCGTTACGGCACACACGGTTGGTAAAACACAAACATTTGCGATATATATCGTAATCTGAGATGGTTCACAAAGAGGAAACGTGTGCAAGCATGCACACAGTTGTCGTTTGCAAAGCGTGTGCGATGTCAGACAATATCACAAACGGTGTGGGCAAACTAAACGTTTGTGTTAGTTGCCTTATCGTACACGATTTGCAACCATGAACTGTTTCTGATGATGTATGCAACATAACCATTGCACCACAGAATAGCGTGTGCAATAGTTGTAGTGTACGATCATGTTACGACGGTCCGACGTTTCGTAATCCTATCCGACACTCGTACGACAATTAGCTAATCTTCTTAATAGTGAACCATTTGTGATGGGCCACGCATCATACTCATTCTATAATAGTAAACCGTTTGTGATTGGCTGCGCATCGTAAACGTAGCACCATAGAATACTGATTGCGATGGCAATGCGAGCAGAAACGAGTAGGAGTACTGTAGGGTCCCTATCCCCGACGGTTTCTGGGTCGTGTGGGAAGGACCCCCTATCGCTGTCACTCACTAGGCGACGGTTCCAAATGTCGTCGCAGAAAGGGGTTAAAAACCGTTTGTATAGCACCGACGCGTACTAGTGTAGGCACATATATCCAGTTGGATATGAGTGAACATGAGTTATTATTGTTGACATCACCCTTGAGGTGAATAAGTTGGGAGGCGAAACTATAAGCCCCTATCTTTCTATGTGTCCGGTTGAAACTTTTTGCTCATATATATGTTGTGAGTGTTAGCAATCATAGAAGATTAAATGATGGTTGAGTATGTGGACATTTCAAGGGGCTCCGATACGAGACCCTTCCTGAAAATATGATGAATTGTAGTTGCAAAGTTGACTGAGAACATAGTTTGTTGATTTTGAATAAAGTTTATGCTTTTTACTTTGATGTAGTGATGAATTGTTACTTGTTCATAAGAAGATATATGATAATGTTTCATGATAGATTTTGTTGTTGTTATAATAATGAGCATGATGCCACTATGTTTGTATTTTGTTTTTTCGACACCTCTGTTTTCAAAACATGTGGCAATGATTTTCAATATCATCTTTCGCTTGAGGACAAGTGAGGTCTATGCTTGGGGGAGTTGATACGTCCATTTTGCGTAATGTTTTCTTACTAATATTTATAGTGTTTTTCTGCTTTATAACACTTTTTGGAGTAATTCTAATGCCTTTTCTCTCATAATATGCAAGGTTTACACAAAGAGTGAGAATGCCGGCAGCTGGAATTCTGGACCTGAAAAAGCTATGTCAGAGATACCTATTCTACACTTCTCCAAATGAGCTGAAATTTTACGGAAAATTATTTTCGAATAAATAGAAAAGACTGGAGGAAAGAGCTACTAGAGGGGGTTGCCAGGTACCCACAAGACACGAGGGCGCGCCAGCCCCCCATGCGTGCGCTAGTGGGTTGTGGGTAGCCCAGCCCACCTCCGGCGCCCATCTTCTGGTATATAAAGTCTTTTGACCTAGCAAAAATAAGTATATGACTTTCGGGACGGAGCATCTCCTCTCGAGGCGGAACTTGGGCAGGATCACTTTTGCCCTCCGGCAGAGCGATTCCACCGGGGGAACTTCCCTCCCGGAGGGGGAAATCGAAGCCATCGTCATCACCAACAACCCTCTCATCTTTGGGAGGCCAATCTTCATCAACATCTTCAACAACACCATCTCATCTCAAACCCTAGTTCATCTCTTGTGTTCAATCTTTGGATCGGAACCTCGGATTGGTACCTGTGAGTGACTAGTATTGTTGATTATATCTTGTAGTTGATGCTATATGGTTTATTTGGCGGAAGATTATATGTTCAGATCCATTATGCTAATTAATATTCATCTGATCTTGAGCATGAATATTACTTGTGAGTAGTTGTCCTTGTTCTTGAGGCCACGGGAGAAGTCATGTTGCAAGTAATCATGTGGATTTGATATTCGTTCGATATTTTGATGATATGTATCTTGTGATTCCCTTAGTGGTGTTATGTGAACGTCAACTACATGACACTTCACCATCTTTGGGCCTAAGGGAATGCATTTTGGAGTAGTTATTAGATGATGGGTTGCTAGAGTGACATAAACTTAAATCCTAGTTTATGCGCTATTCCGTAAGGGACTGGTTTGGATCCATATGCATCTTAATAGTTTTCTTGTAGTTGCAGATGCTTTAGAGGGGGATGATCATAAGTGGGAGGCTTGTTGAACAACACCCAAGCACCAGTCCACCCACATATCAAATTATCAAAGTAGCGAACACGAATCAAACAAACATGATGAAAGTGACTAGATGAAGTTCCCGTGTGCCCTCAAGAACGCTTTGCTTATTATAAGAGATTGTTTTGGCATGTACTTTCTACAAAAGGGATTGGGCTACCTTGCTGCACTTTTTTTACTGTTACTATTACTTGATGGTTACAAATTATCTTACTATCAAACTACTCGTTACTGACAATTTTAGTGCTTGCAGAAATTACCTTGCTGAAAACCGCTTGTCATTTCCTTCTGCTCCTCGTTGGGTTCGACACTCTTACTTATCGAAAGGACTATGATTGATCCCCTATACTTGTGGTCATCACGGGGCTCCCCATAGAACTCACATATGGGTCACCTCAAGTGCAAGCTTTTGACGAAGCTGAGAAAGAGCAAATACGGCATGACGATGTCATGCTCCTCGAGAAAGATTGCCTCCGGGCTGTTGTGCGTGCTACATCTTACCAACAAGCTTTTCACCGCTACCATAGCCGCTAAGTGCACGCCCGGAGCCTTGAGGAACGTGACCTTGTTCTTCGTCGGAATCAATCCACGAAGGGATCAAACAAGTTGACACCAAAGTGGGAAGGCCCTTACTAGGTAGCATGAGTCATCAGACCCATCGCAGTCTGTCTGGAGACTGAAGATGACACTCAGGTGCGTAACTCATGGAATATTGAGCATCTTCGCAGGTTCTACCCGTAAGGCGCAGTTGCCGGGCCACCCGGCAACCTCTTTTGTACAAGTTTGTCGCAAGACATGTAATCCTTTGTACAAAGCCAGGCACAAACCCTGTGCGAAGTGAAATAAAGATAAGTATTCCACAGCTCCTTGTCAAATACATATATGTTTGTACATGTTGTATGCAAGGTTGTTTTACATGTTGTCTTGCACAAGATGTCTAACAAACCATCAAGGTTTCCAGCCTCCTCTTTTCTCTTATTTATTTTTCTTAAAAGGACGGAAGGGTCCCTCGCGTACAAATTTACCGGGGGAGAGTGACGGTATGGATACCACAAGTGACGTTCAAGTTGTCATTCATGACTAGAAGTACAACGTTAACAAAGAAAGAGGTAAGTTTAAAAACCTTGAAACAAATTCTTTGTTGTAGTTGCATTTCTTCCTTGAACGATCTTGGCCTTTGCATCAGAAACCTGCACGCTAAGGAACCTTGTCGTAACCAGCCGTGCTCTTACTTTATTTCGAGTCTGCTCAACAACTTAAGTAGCTATGCTGTGACCATCAAGTGTGACCTTGCCGGCAGCGGCACTTCCGGCAGGCTGCTAAGGACCTATTCCTCAAGCGCTCGCGGGAGGAGTGTGCGCACCAGCAAGTTTCCGGCAAGCGCAGGGTACAAAAATCATGCATAGACAGATTAATACAAGGAAGAAAGCACATAGCCATTCATCAAATAGCAAGTTATATTACATCAGAAGACAAATGTAGTTCTAACTTAAGATAGATATGTCTTTTACATGAACTAAAATTGCATCCAAATGATACAAGCAAAGCACTAGTTCCTGCGTCGGCCCTTAGTCTTGGGGATTTCAGTGACCTTGTTGGCAAACGACATGACGAGTTCCTCGGCAGCCTTGGTGTCCGCTGCGTGCGTCAAGCTCTTGAAGGCCTTGGTAATGTCAATGCTGGGATTCAGATACACAAGTTTGACGAGTACCTTGAAGAAGACGTCCCGACAAAGCCTGCGGGACTCGGTGGTAAGATGTGCAGCTCGAGCCTCCTATTGCTTTTCGAACACCTCAATTAGACTCTCGAATAATAGATTGAGTTTGGTGCGGGAAGCGTCCCGTTCATTGGTGGAGAAGCGAAATACCGGCAAGCCCATGGTGGATAAATATGCGTGAGGTTTTTCACGGTCACCACAAGATGATCAATCCAAAGTTTGTAGCCGCCCTTGAGCTTGCTGAAGGAGTCGATAACGCTCTTAAGCGAGGCCTTCTTGTTTTGGAGATCTGTCGAGAAGACCTTCCCCTGCTCCTTGGGACCTTCAAGAGATTTTTCCAAGTTGGTCAGCCTCGGGTTGTGGTCATCAATGACACCATTGGCCTTAGTGAGCTCTTGGTTCTTGACGGATATTGAGGTTTGCAGCTCCGCCAAGGTACGAGCTGTCTTTTCTCTATCCATTTTGAGCGCCGGGACCTCCTTGTAAATGGTGGAAAGATCTCCCTCCAGCCATATTTCCTGAAGATATTCATGTCCGCGTACAATTTTCTGAAAATAAAATTTTTGGAGTGACAAAAAAATTTCAACAAAACTTTGTAAGATTGATAGCAACTACTCATAGGGATACATAGAGGCCATAACAAGCATTCAAACAACTTAGAACACTAAGAATTCAACATGCAAGCACATCTACAGCAGCACCAAGAGTAGATCTTTATTCAAAGTATAAGCCACTAAAACAAAAATTAATTGGACAAATGATGGAGTCACATACCAAGAAACCATCTTCCGAAACAGTTTCAGAAATGGAGCTTCGAGCAAAGAGATCGAAATTGGCAGCAAAATGAGCAAGAACACGGGAGAGAGAGGGAGAGTGGTTTTTTCTGGAGGTAGGTGACAATGTGGGCTAAAGAGATAACTCAGGGGCCCACGTGGGGACCACAACCCCCCATGGCGCGCCAGGGGGTGCTGGCGCGCCCAGGTGGGTTGTGCCCACCTGGTGCACCCCCTCTTGTAATTTTTGCACCAAAAATTCTTAAATATTCAGGAAAAAATCATATAAAATTTTCAGGGCATTCTGAGAACTTTTATTTTTGGGTCATTTTCTATTCCACGGGAAATTCAGAAAACAGACAAAAATGGCATTTTATTTTATTTAACTAATAAACACAGAAAACAAAAGGTAGGGATAGAAAGTAGTGCTTACTAAATTCATCAACTTCATACCATTCAAAAATGATTCATTAATAAGGTTGATCAAGTCTTATTAACAACCACTTTCGGTTAGCATGAAACCGAAGAACTTCCGTAAATCACTAAGTTACCTCAATGGGGATATGTATTTACCCAACAATAAGCATGTCGTATTTCTTTTTGATAGTAGGTAGATGTATTTGAAATACTTCCGATAGTGATTGTCGAAGATTTTTCAATAACATTAATACCATTCACTTGGAATTGTTTCTTTAGAAAGTGCATCGTATGCTCATTACCATTCATATGAAAAGTGACCTTGCTTTTATTGCAATCAATAATAGTCCCTGTAGTATTCAAGAAGGGTCTACCAAGGATAATCGACATGTTTTCGTCCTCTGGCATCTCAAGTATAACAAAGTCAGTCAAAATAGTAACATTAGCAACAACAACGGGCACATCCTCACAGATACCGACAGGTATGGCAGTTGATTTGTTAGCCATTTGCAAAGATATTTCAGTAGGTGTGAGTTTACTCAAGTCAAGTCTTTTATATAAAGAGAAAGGCATAACACTAACACCAGATCCTAAATCACACAAAGCAGTTTTCACATAATTCTTTTTGATAGAGCAAGGTATAGTTGGTATTCCCGGATCTCCAAGTTTTTTAGGTACTCCATCTTTAAAAGTATAATTAGCAAGCATAGTGGAGATTTCAACTTCTGGTATTTTTCTCTTATTTGTGATGATATCTTTCATATACTTTGCATAAGGAGGCATTTTCAAGATATCAGTCAAGCGAGTACGCAAAAAGACTGGCCTCAGCATTTCAGCAAAGCGTTGAAATTCTTCATCATCATTCTTTTTAGTTGACTTAGGTGGAAAAGACATGGGTTCTGAACCCACGGTTCTCTTTCTTTACCGTGTTTCCTAGCCAAAAGTCTCCTTTGTCATATCTTTTATTTTTAGATTGTGGGTTATCAAGATCAACAGGTGGTTCTATCTCAACATTATATCTGGTTCTTTATCATTTGTTGGTTGAGAGTCTTCATGAACCTCATCGTTATCTTTTTCATTATTACTAGGTGAGTGTTCATTACCAGATTGGGTTTCAGCATCAGAGATAGAAGTTTCATTTTCATTGTCAGGACGTTTTTCTATTCCAGGTTCACTAGAAGTGTGTGGAGTCCTATCATTTTTCTTTTTCTTTTCCTTTTTAGAAGAACTAGGTGCACTAGTGTTGGTTCTTTGTGAATCTTGTTCAATTCTTTTTGGGTGTCCCTCAGGATAAAGTGGTTCCTAAGTCATTTTACCTCCTCTAGTTGCAACTATGACAACAAATTCATGCCTATTATGATTCATTTCATCAAGCAATTCTCTTTGAGATTTAGCAACTTGTTCTAATTGAGTTTGAACCATAGAAGCATGCTTTACAACACCTCTAACATCATTTTATATTCTAAATAACAAGTCACTCAAGCGAGCAATCATATCAGAATTGTATTTCAATTGTTTCATAACATTTGCATTCAAGTGATCTTGTTTTCTAATGTAGTTTTCAAACTCATAAAGGCATTGACTAGGATGCATATTGTGAGGATTATCATTTTCATTAAACTTCATAAGAGAATTTACCTCTACTACCTTAGGCAGTGGTGGTGTATTAAGTCCATGTATTTCTTCAATAGGAGGTAAATTTTTAACATCCTCAGCTTTAATACCTTTTTCCTTCATAGATTTCTTTGCCTCTTGCATATCTTCGGGACTGAGATATAATATACCCCTCTTCTTCGAAGTGGGTTTAGTTGGTGGTTCAGGAAGAGTCCAATCATCATAATTTTTCAATATGTTATTCAATAATTCTTCAGCTTGAGCAATAGTTCATTCCCTGAAAACACAACCATCACAACTATCTAGGAAGTCCTTAGAAGTGTCGGTTAGTCCATTATAGAAGATATCAAGTATTTCATTTTTCTTAAGAGGATGATCAGGCAAAGCATTAAGTAACTGGCAAAGCCTCCCCCAAGCTTGTGGGAGACTCTCTTCTTTAGTTTGCACAAAGTTAAATATTTCCTGTAAGGCAGCTTGTTTCATATGAGCAGGAAAATATTTTTCAGAGAAGTAATAAACCACATCCTGGGGACTACCCACACAACCAGGAGCAAGAGTGTTGTACCAAGCTTTAGCATCACCCTTTAATGAGAAAGGAAATAATTTGAGAATAAAGTAATAACGAGTTTTCTCATCATGAGTAAAAAGGGTGGCTATGTCATTCAACTTAGTAAGATGTGCTACAACAGTTTCAGTTTCATAACCATGGAAAGGTTCAGATTCAACCAAAGTAATTAACTATGGGTCGACATAGAATTCATAATCCTTATCATTAATAAAGATCGGTGAAGTTGCAAACTTAGGATCACATTTCATTCTAGCATTCAGAGATTTTTATTTGTAATTGTGTAGTAATTTCTCTAGATCATCTCTATCATTGCAAGCAACAATATCTCTAGTTGCTTCTTCACTCATAACATAACCTTCCAGTATCTTAGGCAATTCATATCTAGGAACGCTAGTTCTAGAAGATGTTTCAGGAGTTTCAGTTTCAAGCTCATCATCAAATTCAACAACATCATGTTGTATAACTCTAGCAATTTGTTTATCAAGAAATTCACCAAGTGGCACATCATCATTATCAAGCAAGGTACTAGCATCATCATAAGAATCATTCATAGTAGAAGTAGCATCATCAATAACTTGCGACATATCAGGATTAATAGCATGTGGTGGTGTTGCAAGTTTACTCATGACAGAAAGTGAATCTAAAGAAAAACTGGATGGAAGTTCCTTACCTCCCCTCGTCCTTGAGGGAAATATCTTAGTCTTTGGATCCTTCAGATTATTCATAGTGATAATATGATAATAATCCCAAGTGACTCAACAAATATAGCTATGCTCCCCGGCAACGGCGCCAGAAAAAGGTCTTGATAACCCACAAGTATAGGGGATCGCAACAGTTTTCGAGGGTAGAGTATTCAACCCAAATTTATAGATTTGACACAAGGCGAGCTAAAGAATATTTGAAGGTATTAGCAGCTGAGTTGTAAATTCAACCACACCTGGAGATTAATTATTTGCAACAAAGTGATCAGTAGAAAAGTAGTTTGATAGTTTTGATAATAGTGACAACAACGGTAACAGTAACAGTGATAGCAGTAGTTTGTAGCAAGTGTAACAGTGATGATAGCAATACTAACACAGCAACATCAATAAGGATAAATTCTTAGGCATTGGATCGGTGACTTGTTGGATGATATTCATCACGAGACAGTTATAACCTAGGGCGATACAACACTAGCTCCAGTTCATCAATATAATGTAGGCATGTATTCCGTAAATAGTCATACATGCTTTATTAAAAGAACTTGCATGACATCTTTTGTCCTACCCTCCCGTAGCAGTGGGGTCCATATTGGAAACTAAGGGATATTAAGACCTCCTTTTAATAGAGAACCAGAACAAAGCATTAACACATAGTAAATGCATGAACTCCTCAAACTACGGTCATCACCGGGAGTGCGCCCGGTTGTTGTCACTCCGGGGTTGCCGGATCATAACCATAGTAGGTGACTATAACTTGCAAGATCGGATCTAAAACATGGATATAATGATGAATTCATAAACGGTTCAGATCTGAAATCATGGCACCCGGGCCCAAAGTGACAAGCATTAAGCATGGCAAAGTCATAGCAACATCAATCTAAGAACATAGTGGATACTAGGGATCAAGCCCTAACAAAACTAACTCGATTACATGATGAATCTCATCCAACTCCTCACCGACCAGCGAGCCTACGAAGGAATTACTCACTCCCGGTGAGGAGCATCATGGAATTGGCGATGGAGATAGGTTGGTGATGATGAAGATCGAAGATCCCCCTCTCCGGCGACCTGAACGGACTCCAGATCTGCCCTCCCGAGGAAGAACAGGGCTTGGTGGCGGCTCCGTCTCGTGGATCGTGATAATTCTTTCTCCCTGATTTTTTTCTGGAAATACGTGATATTATAGTATCAGTGGGGTCATCAGCGTGGCCACCAGGTGGGTACAACCCACCTGGGCGCGCCAGGAGAGGGGGGCGTGCCCTGGTGGGTTGTGCCCACCCAGGTGCCCCTCTCCAGCAGGTCTTGGCTCCATAAATTATCTTTATTGATATAAAAATCCTCAAAAAGTTTCGTTCCATTCCGAGAACTTTTATTTCTGCACAAAAACAACACCATGGTAGTTCTGCTGAAAACAGCATCAGTTCGGGGTTAGTTTCACTCAAATCATGCAAATTAGAGTCCAAACAAGAGGAAAGGGGTGAGAAAAAAGTAGATACGTTGGAGACGTATTAGGCACCACCTTGGCCGACAACTTAAACTTGCTTGTGTTGCGGAAAAGCTGGTGGCAAAGGACTCTGTGTTGTAGTACCATCAAGTTGGTGCCAAGCCCAGCGCTTACCCGCATGATATCTACTACATTCTTGAAATCCTAGGCCAGTCTCCCCTTGCCCTAAAGGGGAGCGATGCGGCGGTGCAGGAAATTTGCTCCTACCATCTCAATGGTAAGGCAGCAACCCTGAGGTGAAAGATGCGAGTTATAGAGATTGTGAGTTGCTTGCCGTTTGCATCAAGAGAGCCCCAAGCACCGTTGCGCTCCACCTTCACCATCCTCGACCTGCAGAAGTCTGGGAACTTGGCATCCACTATCCAGCACCATTCTACCTGCCATTCGTTCCAGGCTTGGTGCAGTTGGCCATTAAGATATGTCTCCTTGGTGCAGGCCCTGAGGATCCAAGTGATGACACCGGAAGGAGCATCTACTTTGATATGTGGAACAAAATAGTGCCGGAAGAGAGCAATGTTGGGTGTCACTCCAACGAAATTCTTGGACATGTGTGCAAAAACAAACATACAAGTCATGGCATTTGGTGTGAAGTCGAGAAGATGGAACCCATATGAGTACATGATCTTGGAGAAGAAATCAGAGAAAGGGGGGACAAGCCCACAATAGAAGTATGCAATGAAGAAGGGATACTCTTGTCTCCGCTGGATTTGGTGGAGCCGGGAAGAATTTGTGGAGCGGGATGGGTTGTTGTTTCACTCCCCCACATGATCGCATACCGCACCACCAGATCCTTCTGCTTCAGCACCATCGCAAAGTCAACGTTGTTCTTCCGCATCGCTGCCATTTCTTGCTTCCTCTCCTCAGCTTCCAAGTCGACTGCCTTCTTAGCCTTGCCTTGCCCTTTTTGGGTGCCAAAATGGCTGCCGAGGAAGTGGATTCTGTGGAGGATCTAGGAATGGCATGGTGGAGCGGCGGTGAAAAAGGCAGAACGCTTTGTTCTTGTGCGAGGAAGAAGATGAAGGAGGCGGCTACTAGATTGGAAGCGAAAGGGGTAAAATGAGCAGCACCTCTCGTGGTTTCATTTTTATGGGGAAGGCGCGAAGGCTAGATCTTTTCTGTCCTATGTGGCCGCATTTTTCAGGCACACTACCCCTGCTAGCCGTTTCATTCCACCTCTCCCACATCTAGCATTTAATGCGTGTCATGGGGGTCATGGTAAAAGAGAATATTACGACAGTTATTCCCTGCCTAGCGTGCCTATGCACTGTTTGGGCCTAGCCCAACAATGCCTCGCATGTGTGTATGGCCCAGGCCTGGGGATCCTGTCGATGTACTAATTTAGGGATTCCTTAGTACCCCAGACTTGTGCATAGGCAGTTGTAGCCCTCCGGACGGCAAGGCCTTGCCAGAGGATAACTCGACCCAAGCCTCAACACTTGGATACCAAGACCGTGAAGACCTCCAGGAAGGTGATCGAGAACTGCTAAGTTAGTACTGAAGATCGAAGACCACAGTTGTCGGCAAGCCAAGACCCAGCAAGCTCCTTGCCAGAAAGCTTCCTCCTTCTCACTTCTCGACCGCTCCACCTCATTGACCAGTTGATGGCTTGTCAAGATTAAGTGTTGAGCCAGCGAGCGACTTGGGGAGGATCATCAAGACGCGTGCCAGCATGCCGCCTGCAGATCAACTTTTTTGACACTTGTCTAGTGGACGTGTCAAGGAGATAGGCTCGTCCACGTTGATGGCACAGAAGGAGAGACACCTTTTGCCAAAGGTTGCTATCAGTTCACGGTGCATTAAATGCCCTTGTCCTAGTCTGACTTGATTAGGTTGGATATCATCGAGACCACTATTCACATGCATGTAATGACCATGTTGCCACTGTGGTTGTCTATAAAAGTAGGCCCATGGCTACCTTGGCACGGGTCGACACCCGACTCACTCTTACACAGTAGCCGCGCCTTGCTTACACATTTTCGGCAAGTTGCGCTTGTAACTTGAGACCTAAGTCAATCCACCCAACATATAGGAGAAGAGTTTTACGCCTCTATGGCAGCCCGAACCTGAGAAATCCTCGCGTGTGAGCCTGTTGGATTTGCTCTCCGTGCTTGTCGATCACCCCAGCCGAACTGCAAAGGGGCCACGCTAGTCCCATAGATCATCGTACCCCGACAATTTTGTTTTTCAATTTTTCTATGTACCTATACAAGATTTGATCCTTGCAAGCAACGAGTTCAAGGGGATTGACAACCGTCTTGCACGCGTTGCGTGCAAGTATTTGCTTTTGTGTGTGTAGGTGTTGTTCACTAGGATTTGGTTGGTGCTCCTTTTGGTTCAATAAACCTTGGTTCTCACTGAGGGAAATACTTATCTCTACTGTATTGTTTCACCCTTCCTCTTCGGGCAAAATCCCAACACAGCTCACAAGTAGCATCCAACTCCACCTCTCAATTCAGCCTACCCTTGGAGCGCCTTCACTAATGGGCCTTAGGGACCATCATCTCTCCCTTAATTGGTTTTTTAGTATTTTCTTTAGCCCATTGATATTAAATAAATTCTAAAAGCCTCCTAATCAATATTAGAACCTTTTGTCATTTATTTAAAGTATCCAAAAACATTTTCCGCCTATATATCATTTCCCGGTATTACCCAGTATTCCCCGAAATGCTTCCGATTTCGCTCAAAAATATTTATTTTATTCTCGGAACTATTCTGGGAATATTTCCTCATATTCATCACTCTAGTAATAATCAGCATATCGAAATTCCTTAAGCTGTGACCTGTAGGTTTGGTAAAACATAGACATGAACAAAACTTCCTTTTGTTCAATGATCAATAGCGGAACCATGAACATCCATATCAACCCCTATGATTACACGAATGATATCCGAGTGAACCTTTGGTTATCATATGCTATTCCCTTTGCTTCATGATATGTTACAAAACCCAAGGTAAGATATATCAGTATTCTCTTGAGTGATTCTCATGCTCATTATACCAGTCTCCTCGTTACCGGATCTGTTCTTATTTCTCGTTGACATTTTCAGGCATCCCTGTTACCTAGTCACCTATATGTGGCCAATAAATTATGGTTGTCGTCATACTGAGAGGGCCCTAAGAATATCTCTCCATCGCCAGAGGAGCAAATCCCACTCTTGAGCTATCTAGCCCCTCGTCTCACTTTTCGATGAACATAAAAGTTGCCATTGTGATCACGATGTTAGAGAGGATGTTTGAGAAACCCCAAAGTCCATCATCCGGTATGACGTGACCACGATACTCTCATGGTCTGACGAACTATAGAATACATTAACTCTCTATGTTATATCAATAAACTTGTGACGGTTACATCTCAAAGTATAACAAATAAGTTGGGTCAATTCAATATGATCGCTCTTCTAAAATCATACTCTGAATGTTGTTCGGTATCCTCGTTACACTTAACCAAATACCCATGATCAGTATAACATGATCATCACACAACACTTGAGCTAGTCCTAGAGGTAAGACTAACAATCATGTTTCATCATTTATCATTTCTACACATGCATATGAGTTTTCATCTGAATCACATATTCAAGAATCATAGTAGTTACAGCATAGAATGTAAACTCTTAATTATAAATGTGCAAACAAATAATACAAATATTATTTCCACTATGGCATATTTCCAACACTTGGCTATGGGACGGTGTGCCAGATTGGCTATGAACACAATTGACTTGCCTCGTGTTGTGGAGAGGTGGATGTAATTTTTCCTTGGGCTTAATGAAATTTCCTATTTCAATAGAGAAAAAATGAAATAGTTTTTTTTTGAACAAGTCCCTCATTAGATAAGCATGAGAGTACATTTTGCAATAGATAAGCATGAATGTACTCTAAAAATTACAAACAAGTCACTGGATAGTACAAAGAGACCTCGAATAAAGAAAGGAGATTGCAATCAAGTCTGATATGCTCCCAAATGGACTCAGTCTTGCCGAGGGCAGAGGCGACATCACGTAGACCTATGAAACCTCCATGTCACCATGGCATGGACTCCAACATGAAGCAGGAATGTCCTGGCATCATGGCCAAGAGCCAGGAGGAATGAAATTGGTCGCCCTTTGACTTGAAGATCCGACAACTTGTTGGAGGTGACTAGACAATGAGCAATAATGGAGCTATGGCTCCTGGAAATCAACCATTGTGTGAGTTCTCAAAACCCATCCGCACGTATAGCTAATAATCCAACCAAAGACCATTAACAAACATATATGTTCAATAATTAAGTAATAAAATAGTGCATTATCCTGAGGAAGGAGACATAATATTGATAATATCCCCGCAAGCCTCGGAACTCATCATCAAAACAAACAAGTTTACTATGTTTTTAATCTTATTGGTAATAAAACAATACATGTATTTTTTACTTGTTGTCACCGGGTAGATTACACGTAATATTAGACCTAACTAATGCATACCACTGCCTCTATCGATCATTAATCTAAGCTAGCCTAGAGTAAACAAATAATGAGAGAAAATATGCAAATATAACTCGTGCAAAGGCATCACACATAATCTGTATATAAAGAACAATTCATCACATCGAAAACATTTCTGCTAAAAATACAATAGAAGGATCGCAATCATTTAGGACAGCTCATGTGATCATTGTATCATTAAATAAATGATACATTACATTATGATTGCTGCTATAAACCCATAGTCTAGAGAATGGCTGCTCACACATGAGAGCGACAAGGATTGATGTTGGTGAAAATGGCGATGATTCCCCCTCCGACAAAGTAACAAAACATGATTGAAGATGAGACCACATTAGACCGCGAAGTGACGACGGTGAAAAACTACACAATAAATATTGCTCAGTATTTTGATGTATGCATAAGCTAGAGGGCACCGAAGGCCAACGTCAAAGCCCTGGTGGGCCCATGCACCTAGGTTGGCCTCTCTTGGGACCCACATGGCCCTGAGTTGGCCACTTTGCTTTTTTTTGTCCAAAAATAATCCTTGTGTTTTTATTTTGTTTCCCCCGTAAGTTCAAATACATGCTTACCCCAATAACATAAATGCTTACAAACAGGAACCGACTCTGTGCACTTTATTATTATGTTAATCCAAATAAACTTTAAAACTTTAGCATTCCCTATTTGGCTGGTGTAACATCACTCTCCTAACCACCGAACCACTTTTAATTGTCTTCCATGCTAGTTAATTTTATTGTGCCCCTCTTAATAGTACGATTGTACTTAAACTTAGCATGAATATTGGATTCACCAAAATCATATAAAATGCATACTACTTGCCTACTTACCAATATTTGCTTGAAGGAGGCAGCCGCTTAGTTGCACAAAAGTAGAGGTCACCGGCGATGTTTCCACTCACCAATGAGGACTATTTTCCTAGAATAAATTTAATAAAACATTAGTCATCTTAAGTGTCTAGTCATTAATCACCAAGCCAAATAAGGGTATAAGATGCCCTTTCATGTGTTTTTCCTTCTTGAAGCTATGAAATTTTTTTTACATATGTTTTGAGCTTGGGAATGTCCTCTAATTAAAGACACAAAAATATGTAACTTTGCCTTTCTGGTAATTTTTCAGTAGGTTAGTCCAAATAATGATAAAACATTGCACGATTAGATAAGAAAATGACATGGACAATTCAGATGTATGGATACATTTAGGACTTGTCAAGTTGTAGTATACCTATAAGATTGACATTTTGATGTTTTTGAATAGGTTCATTGGCCTTGACGAAGTGTGACCTAGTTATATGTCAGAAAGGCATCGAGGGACGCTTGATCGATGGCGGGAGTAGTTTACAACTACTCGGGGCCAACTCAAAAATTCCCTTCCCTGACAACGATCTGAGTCATGCTCAACTCCTTGGACTCGACATATGGCCCCCCGCCCTGACATAATTTTGTAGCGCTACTTGCTGTCGGTGTTCTGGGAACTAGGGTACCCATTGTTGCATGCCTGCGGCCCACGGCGTGGCTCCATCAACGGCCTTGTACGACCCATCTTCAACATCAGAGAGACAAGGCCCTCGAGAGGGGCCAAGCCTTGTGAGGCGGACGACATCCAGACCTCCGGAGGGAGCGGCCTCCTCAGGCTGGCTCCTGAGGAGCGGAGATTCCTACGTAGGCACCCACCTCATGAGGTTGAGGTGACGCCAGCCATGATGACAAGGGCCAGGCGGGCACCAACGGGCGCAGACCGCCAGGACGCCTGGATGGATGTCATCACCAAGCCCACCGTGGCGTCACGACTAGAAGCTTTGCAGGCAAAGACCACCTTCCGTCAGGATAGGATGTTCTTCTTGTCCCCCTTCAAAATTGGTCGTTGTGGGATCCCTTCCCGCCTTCATTTGGAGGAAGAGGACCAAGGCCACTACAAATATAGCTTAGCTACCATCATAGAAGGAGAGAGACCTCCCTTGCTCACACCCGCACTAGAACAAACGTAGTGAGGTTGCCCTTCCTCTGTACTAGTTCATTCTCAGCCCCTCGTGAGGCCAATCCACCCCAAACCAGGAGTAGGGTATTACACCACAAGGTGGCCCGAACCTGGGTAAACTGTTGTGTCAGTTTTCATCCTTGTGCATCGAGCTAGGACGTGGGAGCGACAAACTGGCTGGCTAGTGAGGTTGAGTTCTTTGCACATGCCCTAGAGTTCGAACCTTCCTTGGGGTCTGTAGAGCCCTAAATCTGACATTTGGCGCGCCAGGTAGGGGCGTCTTGAGGTCTACTTCTTTATCAGCCGCACTCCGCCCTCGCTCTTTTATTCCCATGGTGGGCATCGCCCCTTCTGCCGGGCGCGTTCGGAGGCATCGCGGGCCTTCGAGCTTTCTCCACCGCTTTGCGACGTGTGTAGTGGCTGCCGAAGTTCAGGCCGGAGTTGCCACCTCGGTAAGATGGCGCGGCGGACCCTACGGAAATCTTCTAGGCATATGCGGAGGCCGTTTGGGCGGCAGACGACAACGGCAAGGTCGCGAACTGGCTCCCTATGGCTCTCGCAGGCGCGCCTCGCTCCTGGTTCTCAACCTGTCGGAGTCTACGATGGCCTCCTGGGAGGAGCTGCATGATTTATTTGTCGCGCGCTTCGCGGCTCTGACACCTCACACCGTCATGGCCATCCTCGGCGGGTCGCAGGCGCCCGCCTCGAGCCGCCACGCCAAGCAGCTTTTCCGGTGGACAGGGGCCGCCCAGTCGCAGCGGGGCCTCCTCCAGGCTGTGCGATGCTCAAGGCCGACCTCGTCTTCGACTCCAGGGACCACCCCAAGACCACGGCCGGCGCCAGCACGCTCCCCATGCTTTGCACCCCTACCATATGCAACATAGCGATCACGAGGACCCTCACTGGCGGCAGCGCTGGTCTCAGGGTCCTCTTCGTGGAGGCCTTCGACCTGCTTCATGTGCCCCACGACAGGCTACTCCCCACCAAGCCTTTCTTGGGGGTCGGCGGCGGTTCCACCCTTCCTCTAGGGCAGATCTGCCTCCCCATCACCTTTGGTAGACGCGACAACTACCGCACCAAGCTCATCGACTTCGATGTCACGCGCATCGGCCTCGCGTATAATGTCATTCTTGGGTATTCGGCCCTCGCCAGGTTCATGGCAGTGACTCACCCCGGCTACAACGTCATGAAGATGCCGGGGAGCAGCGGCATTCTCACCATAGCGGGGCACACCAAGGACGCACTCATGGCCCTCAAGCTCGCTTTCATGGCTGCTGCGGCCGTGCGGCCGGACACAGAGGGAGCTCCGAAGACCCCGGAGGTCGCACCAGCAAAGAAGAAGCAGTTGTTCTCCCAAGACTGGGCCAAAACGAAGCAGGTGCCAATCGACGACGATGGGGGATCACGCCCTACCTTCACCATAGGTGCTGGGGGATCAGGCCAGACCGGACCAGGAAGAGGCGTTGGTCGGCTTCCTTCGTGTGAACAAGGACGTGTTTGCATGGGAGGTAACGGACTTGGTCGGTGTCCCGCGAGGGGTGATCGAGCACCACTTGATAGTGTGCCCTGGGGGGCGCCCAGTAAAGCAGAAAGTGTGGCGATAGGTCCCGGAGAAGCAATCGTTCATCGTCCAGGAGGTTTACAAGATACAAGAGGCCAACGTCATTCGAGAGGTGCGGCACCAGATTGGTTGGCCAACCCGATCATTGTCCCAAAGAAGGGCGGGAAGGAGCGCATGTGCGTCAACTTCACGAGCCTCAACAAGGCTTGCCCTCAGGGCCCTTTCCCTCTTCCACGCATCGACCAGATTGTAGACTCCACAACCGAGTGTGACTTGTTGTACTTCCTGGACGCTTTCTTGGGCTACCACCAAATCAAGATGGCGGTGCAAGATGTTGAGAAGGCAGCCTTCCTGACCTCATGCGGGGTATACTACTACACTTGTATGCCGTTCGGGCTGCGCAACACCGGTGTGACCTTCTAGCATTTGATGCACATAGCCCTAGGCCAGCAGCTTGGGAGGAATGCCGAGGCGTATGTCGACGACATAGTGGTCAAGTCGCAGGAGGCGAGGACCCTCTCGAGGATTTGGAAGAAACATTGGCCAACCTGCGCAAGGTGAACCTGCGGCTCAATCTGGATAAGTACGTGTTCGGCGTCCCGTCCGGCAAGCTATTGGGTTTCCTGGTGTCACAGAGAGGGACCGAGGCCAACCCAGAGATGATCAAGGCGATAGAAAGGATGAGCCCACCGCACACCCTCAAGGAGATGCAGAAGCTCGCGGGCTACGTGACTTCATTGGGGCACTTCATCTCCAAGCTAGGCGAGCGCACCCTCCCATTCTTCAAACTGATGAAGAAGAAGGGCCCGTTTGAATGGACTTCGGAGGCCGAGGCAGCCTTCCAGGACCTCAAGATATACCATCACCAGCCCACCAATGATGGTGGCACCTTGTCCCCTTCAGCCCCTGGTGCCTTAGCTGGCTGCCTCGCCCCACTCTACCAGCGCGGCACTTGTGGCGGTCCGGGAAGAACGCGCGAATGCGGGCGTGCGGTGTAGCACCCTGCGCCCGGCCGTGGCACCGCAGCCTCAGGACGGCGCCCCTGAGGCCACATCTACCCCACCGAATGACAAGGCTCCTGAGGCTCCTCCATCTCAGGGGGGGCAAGACGCCGTCGACGCCCCCTCCTTCATCGAGCATCCTACGTACTTTGTCAGTACGGTGTTGCGTGACGCGCGCGCATGCTACCCCATGCTGCAGAAGCCCCTACTCATGCTCCTCGTCACCTCCAGGAAGTTGTGCCACTACTTCCAAGGCCATCCAATCAAGGTTGTCTCTGCATACCCCCTAGAGAAGGTGCTTCGGAGCCCCAACGCCATGGGAAGGGTTGCTGAGTGGAACATCGAGTTGCAGGCATTCCAGCTGGAGTTCAACACCACCAAGGTCATCAAGGGTGCAACCTTTGCCGACTTCGTGGTAGAATGGACTGACGCTCCTGACCGAGGGGTGGGAGAGGACCGCTGCCTCACGCTCGGAGATGAAGCCCCAGATGGTTGGATCATGTACTTTGACGGCACGTTCGCACGACATGGCATGGGGGCTCGAGCCATGCTTATCTCCCCCACCCAGGACAAGCTCTACTACGCGGTGCAACTCTACTTTCAGCATGGCGAAAAGGTCTCCAACAACATTGCTGAGTATGAAGGCCTGATCTCTGGCCTCAAGGCTGCAGCAGCTCTGGGGGTCAGGCGCCTTACCATCAGGGGCGACTCCCACCTCCTTGTCAATTTCTCCAAGAAGGCATGCAAGCCAAAGGACGAGCACATGGAGGCATACCTTGAAGAGGTACACAAAATTGAGAAACAATTCTTGGGCCTGGAATTGCAGCACGTGCCGTGTGGCACAAACAAGGAGGCGGATGACATCGCCAAGAGAGCGTCCCAGCGCGACCCCTAGAATCCTGGAATCTTCGAAGAGCAGCTCTTCAAGCCATCGGCGGCTCACCCCACTGCAGGACCAGTGCTGCCTCGGGAGGAGCCGCCCATGGCACCCACCTCCGACGCCCCAGCCTGTGGCCCAACCTCATGGGCCCGCCTGCTCCTCGCACTCAAACCTTAGGAGGGGTGCTGGACCGAGGAGTTCAAGGCGTACCTGCTCTGAGGCGCCTTGCCAGAGAAGGAAGAAGACGTCGTCGCGTAGCATCATGGGCAAGGCATTCCGTAGCAGGTTCTACTGGCCCACGACGCTCAACAACGCCGTTGACCTCGTGAGGTCCTGCGAGGCATGTCAGTTCCATGCCAAATAGATCCACCAACCCGCTAGGGCCTCCAAACCATCCCGCTCTCATGGTCGTTCGCGGTTTGGGGCTAGATATCTTGGGCCCCTTCCCCCGAGCAGATGGAGGCTACCGCTACCTCTACGTCGCCATTGACAAGTTCACAAAATGGAAGAAGGTGGAGCCCGTGCGCACCATCCCGGCTGGGTCGGCCGTCAAAATCATCAAGGGCCTCATGAGCCGCTTTGGGGTCCCCAAGCGTATCATCACCGACAATGGCTCTTAGTTCACGAGCAAACTTTTCAAAACGTATTGTGCTAACCTTGGAACATAGATATGCTACGCTTCGGTGGCGCACTGATACATCTCCGTTGTATCTACAATTTTTTATTGTTTCATGCCAATATTATACAAGTTTTACATACTTTTGGCAACTTTTTATATGATTTATTGGACTAACCTATCGATCCAGTGCCAAGTGCCAATTCTTGTTTTCTGCATGTTTTTTGTATCACAGAGTATCCATATCGAACGAAGTCCAAATGCAATAAAATTTCACGGAGAATTATTTTGGAATATATGTAATTTTTGGGAGTTGGAATCACCGCAAACGGAGGCCCGTGGTGGGCACAGCCCACCAGGGCGTGCCAGAGGAGCCAGGCATGCCATGGTGGGTTGTGCTCACCTCGTACGTCGGTTGGACCTCTACTTCGGGCGCAAGGAAGCTTATATCCGAAAAAAAATCGTGTTAAAATCTCAGCACAATCGGAGTTACGGATCTCCGGGAATATAAAAAATGGTTTTCGGCCAGATCTGGAGAGCACGAAACAGAAGAGAACAAAGAGGGAGATCCAATCTCGGAGGGGCTCCCGCCCCTCCGCCGCCATGGAGGCCAAGGACCAGAGGGGGAACTCTCCTCCTATCTAGGGGGAGGCCAAGGAAGAAGAAGAAGAAGGAGGAGGGGGGCTCTCTCCCCCTCGCTTCCGGTGGCGCCGGAGTGCCGCCGAGGCAATGATCGGGACGACGATCTACATCATCAATCTTGCTACGGTCAACACCAACTCTCTCCCCCTCTATGCAGCAGTGTAACACCTCTTCCCCCACTGTAATCTCTAATTAAACATGGTGCTCAACTCCATATATTATTTCCCAATGATCTATGGTTATCCTATGATGTTTGAGTAGATCCGTTTTGTCCTGTGGGTTAATCGTGATCTTGGTTGGTATGCTTGTATATTTTATTTATGGTGCTGTCCTATGGTGCCCTCCGTTCTCGCGCAAACTTAAGGGGCCCCCGCTGTAGGGTGTTGCAATATGTTCATGATTTGCTTACGGTGGGTTGCAAGAGTGACAGAAAGTTAAACCCGAGTATGTGGGTTATGGCGTATGGGAGTAAAGAGGACTTGATACTTAATGCTATGGTTGGGTTTCACGACCTTATTGATCTTTAGTAGTTGCGGATGCTTGCTAGAGTTCCAATCATAAGTGCATATTATCCAAGTAGAGAAAGTATGTTAGCTCATGCCTCTCCCTCATATAAAATTACAAGAATGATTACCGGTACTTGTTATCGATTGCCTAGGGACAAATAACTTTCTGGTTGACACAAAACCTTTTACTAAACACCTAACTTTTATTATCTTGCAAAATACTTCTAGTTTTATTCTTGCAAAGTAGTTATGGCATCACTCCTACAAACTATTTTCATACTTGTTTCCGGTAAAGCAAACGTCAAGTGTGCGTAGAGTTGTATCGGTGGTCGATAGAACTTGAGGGAATATTTGTTCTGCCTTTAGCTCCTCATTGTGTTCGACACTTATTTATCGAAGAAGTCTACAAACGATCCCCTACACTTGTGTGTTATCAAGACCTTTTTTTGGCGCCGTTGCCGGGGAGCAATAGCGTGGGTTGAATATTCTCATGTGTGCTTGTTTGCTTTATCGCTAAGTAGTTTTTATTTTCTGTTCTAAGTTGTTCTCTATCTTTAGTTATGGGTATGGAACACGAAACACCAAAAAAATTAGTTGTACTTTCTACTCATGGATATGAGGAACCTCCTAAAACCCTCGATGCTCGTTATGTGAAAAATAGTATGCACTGCTTTAAAAATCCTGAGAAAACCCCATTCAACTTGATAATGGGAGTAATGTTGGATCAACGCAAATACTTTGGGGATTATCGCTTGACTCAAAAGGGAAAACTTTTATGGGATCAAATTGAAATGTTGCAATGGTATGCTTGGAATCTATGCTTGAGATATGATTATACTTGTTGCTCTAAGATTGAGGTTTCATACCTTCCCTATTCATGCGAATTTAATGATAATGAAAGCTTGGCTTCTTATGCTAGAGGTATATATGATTACTATGATGTGGAACGAATAGAAGAATTTGTTGCTTTTAAGGGTGCATCGTAAATTGAATCTTTGTTTGAAAAGTTTGAAGATTTTGATGATTTAGTTTATAGACCTGAAAATCTTGCTATCCTTAAATATTGCTATGATAATTATAAATACAATTATGATATTGATGTATTTATTGAGAATAACTCCGCTGTCCAAGAAAAGACTAATGTTTTGCAGGAGTCTATGGAAGAAGAAATTGATGAAACTATGAGCTCATTGGATGAAAAAGATGAGGAGGAGAGTGATGAACAAACGGAGGAAGAACATATTAGCTACCCATGCCCACCTTCTAATGAGAGTAACTCTTCAACTCATACATTATTTAATGCCCATTTGTTCTTACCGAAGGATGAATGCTATGATAATTGCTATGATCCTATTGATTCTTTTGAAATATCCATTTTTGATGAACTTGATGCTTGTTATGCTTGTGGCCAAGATGCCAATATGAATTATTCTTATGGGGATGAACTTGCTATAGTTCCTTATGATAAGAATGACATTGTTTCTATTGCACCCACACATGATAGTCCTATTATCTTTTTGAATTCTCCCAACTACACTATATCTGAGAAGTTTGCTCTCGTTAAGGATTATATTGATGGGTTGCCTTTTACCGTTGCACATGATGATTTTGATGAATATAATATGCATGTGCTTGCTGCTCCTACTTGCAATTATTGTGAGAGAGGAACTACATCTCCGCTTCTCTATGTTTCCAACATGATAGAATTGCAAGAAACTGCTTATGCTATGTATTGGCCTTTACTTGATGTTCATGAATTGTTCTTGTATGACATGATGATGCATAGGAAGAGAGTTAGACTTCATAATTGCATGGTATATGTTTCTTTGTGCTCATTACTAAATGCCAAATCATTGTTAATTGAAATTGGCTTTGATATACCTCGGGATCCGGGTGGATTCATTACTTGAGCACTTTAGGCCTAGCATAATGGCTTTAAAGAAAGCACTGCCAGGGAGACAAACCAGAAGTTTGAGAGAGTAATTTATTTCTGTTGAGTGCTTTTATAAAGTTTAAAAACAAAAAAAATAGAGGGGAACTTAAAAACCTTTTCACAAAAGAGAAGCGATTGGAAGTTATGCATTGGAGAAGTGAGGGTCGACCTTGAACACTTGTGTTCATGCTCATGGAAACAATGTAGAATTTTTCATGAAGATTCTCAAAAAATAATTATCCCCTTGTACAGTTCCATTGTATTATAAAAATAATGTGCCAACATTTGCCTTTAGGATGCTTAGATTTCTTGTTGGTTTGTGCGGTGCAAAACAGAAACTTTGTCTGTAGAGCTCGATTTTACATTTTTTACTGGAACGTCAAATGGTTCTGAAACTTTTTGCACTGTATTTATATACAATTTTTTTATTTTTCCTAATTTTTTCAAAAAATTTGAAGTACCAAAGGTATGGCTAATGTTCAGATTACTACAGACTATCCTGTTTAAGACAGATTCTGTTTTTGATGCATTGTTTTGCTCGTTTTGATGAAACTATCGATTTTATCGGTAGTATAAGCTATGAAAAAGTTATATTACAGTAGCTAAAATGAAAAAACAAAATATGAATTGGTTTGCAACAGTACTTAGAGTAGTGATTTGCTTTACTATACTAACGGATCTTACCGAGTTTTCTGTTGAGTTTTGTGTGGATGAAGTGATCAAAGATCGAGGAGGTCTCGAATATGAGGAGAAGGAGGAGAGGAAAGAGCTCAAGCTTGGGGATTCCCAAGGTACCCCAAGTAAATATTCAAGGATACTCAAGCGTCTAAGCTTGGGGATGCCACGGAAGGCATCCCATCTTTCTTCAACAAGTATCGGTATGTTTTCGGTTTCCTTTCGTTCATGTGATATGTGCAAATCTTGGAGCATCTTTTGCATTTAGTTTTCATTTTCCTTTTATGCACCATGCTGGTATGAGATAGTCCATGGTTGATTTATAGAAAGCTCATTGCAGTTCACTTATATCTTTTGAGTATGGCTTTATAGAATGCTTCATGTGCTTCACTTATATCATTTGAAGTTTAGATTGCATGTTTCTCTTCACATAGAAAACCGTTATTTGAATAATGCTCCTTTGCTTCACTTATATTTATTAGAGCATGGTCTTTTGTAGAAAGAATTAAACTCTCATGCTTCACTCATATCTATTTCGAGAGTTAAAAAGGAATTGGTCAATTGCCTGGTTAGTCATAAAATCCTAACTAAAACTTATGGATCACTGAATATGATATGTTTGATTCCTTGCAATAGTTTTGCGATATAGAGATGGAATATGTGGGAGGTACTAGTAAACGGTTGTGTTTAGTAAGAATATTGGTGTTAAGGTTTGTGATTCCCGAAGCATGCACGTATAGTCTCTCGTTATCCTATGAAGTTGGAGCATGATTTATTATTGATTGTCTTCCTTATGAGTGGCGGTCGGGGACGAGCGATGGAATTTTCCTACCAATCTATCCCCTAGGAGCATGCGTAGTAGTACTTTGCTTCGAGGGCTAATAAATTTTTTCAACAAGTATATGAGTTATTTATGACTAATGTGAGTCCATGGATTATATGCACTCTTACCTTTTTGAAATTTGCTAGCCTCTACAGTATCGTGCATTGCCCTTTCTTACATCGAGACGTAGTGCAAACTACGCAGGTGCATCCAAACCCCGTGATATGATACGCTCTATCACACATAAGCCTTATTACATCTTCCTCAAAACAGCCACCATACCTACCTATTATGGCTTTTCCATGGCCATTCTGAGATATATTGCCATGCAACTTCCACCGCTTCCGTTTGATGACTTGAGCATTCATTTTCATATTGCTTTGCATGATCATATAACTGACATAGTAGTTGTGGCTCAGCCACCGTTCATCATTTATCATACATGTTACGCTAGATCATTGCACATCCTGGTACATGCCAGGGGCATTCATATAGGGTCATACTTTGTCATAGGTATCGAGTTGTAATTTTTATTTTCTTTTGAGTTATAATTAAATAGAAGTGTGATGATCATCATTATTCATTTTTAGAGCAGTGCCCCAGTGAGGAAAGGATGATGAAGACTATGATTCCCCCACAAGTCGGGATGAGACTCCGGACAATGAGAGAAAAAAGGGGAAAAGGAAATAAAAAGAAAAAAATAAAAAAATAAAAAAATAAAAAAAGAGAGAAGGGGCATTGTTAGTATCCTTTACCGCACTTGTGCTTCAGTACCACCATGTTTTTCATTTGGAGTCTCCTATGTTGTCACTTTCATATACTAGTGGGAATTTTTCATTATAGGATTAGATGCACACCCACTTAGTTTTCATATTGAGCTTTCATACACTTATAGCTCTTAGTGCATTCGTTGCATAGCAATCCCTACTCCTCGCATTGATATCAATTGATGGGCATCTCCATAGCCCGTTGGTTAGCCGCATCGATGTGAGACTTCCTTACTTTTTGTCTTCTCTATATTTACCCCTATCATCATACTCTATTCCACCCGTAGTGTTATATCCATGGCTTGCGCTCATGTATTGTGTGAGAGTTGAAAAAGCTGAAGCGCATTAAAAAGTACGAACCAATTGCTCGGCTTGTCATCAGGGTTGTGCATGATAAATACTTTGTGTTAAGAAGACAGAGCATGACAAGACTATATGATTTTGTAGGGATAGCTTTCTTTAGCATTGATATTTTGAAAGACATGATTGTTTATGGGGATGCCTGAGTATTGATCTCTTTATGTCAAATTATAGACTATTGCTTTGAATCACTTATGTCTTAATATTCATGCCATGACTAGACATATGATCCAGTTTATGCTAGGTAGCATTCCACATCAAAAATTATCTTTTTTATCATTTACCTGCTCAAGGACGAGCAGGAATTAAGCTTGGGGATGCTGATACGTCTCCGTTGTATCTATAATTTTTTATTGTTTCATGCCAACATTATACAAGTTTTACATACTTTTGGCAAATTTTTATATGATTTATTGGACTAACCTATTGATCCAGTGCCAAGTGTCAGTGTTTTCTGCATGTTTTTTGTACCGCAGAGTATCCATATCAAACGAAGTCCAAATGCAATAAAATTTCACGGAGAATTATTTTGGAATATATGTGATTTTTGGGAGTTGGAATAACCGCAAACGGAGGCCCGTGGTGGGCACAACCCACCAGGGCGCGCCAGAGGAGCCAGGCGTGCCGTGGTGGGTTGTGCTCACCGCGTACGTCGGTTGGACCTCTACTTCGGGTGCAAGGAAGCTTATATCCGAAAAAAATCGTGTTAAAATCTCAGCACAATCGGAGTTACAGATCTCCGAAATATAAGAAATGGTTTTTGGTCAGATCTGGAGAGCACGAAACAGAAGAGAACAGAGAGGGAGATACAATCTCGGAGGGGCTCCCGCCCCTCCACCACCATGGAAACCAAGGACCAGAGGGGGGAACTCTCCTCCCATCTTGGTGGAGGCCAAGGAAGAAGAAGAATGAGGAGGGGGGCTCTCTCCCCCTCGCTTCCGGTGGCGCCGGAGTGCCGTCGGGGCAACGATCGAGACGGCGATCTACATCAACAATCTTGCTACCGTCAACACCAACTCTCTCCCCCTCTATGCAGCAGTGTAACACCTCTTTCCCCCGCTGTAATCTCTACTTAAACATGGTGCTCAACTCCATATATTATTTCCCAATGATCTATGGTTATCCTATGAAGTTTGAGTAGATCTGTTTTGTCCTGTGGGTTAATCGTGATCTTGGTTGGTATGCTTGTATATTTTATTTATGGTGTTGTCCTAGGGATGGCAGTTTTGCCCATGGGTATGGGTACCCGCGGGTACCCTACCCGAAAATAGTGGGCATGGGTGAGACTTTGTACCATTTCATACCCATGGGTAGTGGGTATCCATACTCGCAAAATGCATGGGTAGGGTATGGGTATGAAATTATACCCATGGGTAACCCAATAGATACCCAGAAAAAATTAAAAAAAAATAAACCCTAAAATATCCAGATAAACCTACAGTAATTAGCCATGCAAGTTCACAAAGTTGATTTT